>NC_057798.1:610789592-610791628 GCF_018294505.1 Triticum aestivum | reverse complement strand
TAACTTTGTTGCATCTTCATCGCATCACAACTTTGCACCCGTCGCTCCGTTTTGGGCGTGTAGCATACCGAATTGTTCGTCTCGAATAGAAAATCATTTCATTCCATTACATCATTTACATTTGAGCTTATCTTGATGCCCGAAATGCTGTTGGAAGAGGGCTTCATAATGTTAGTTTCAGAATCTTATCAGCACGAGCTCTTTTGTCATTTTTGCCATGATTGATGTGTGTATCCTATGGACTTGATCCCTAAATGTGTTTTGAACTAGGCTATGTCTTATTTACCGAGGTTCTTACCATGTATTTTTGTGATCAATGTGGTGACTAGCACAAGCATGCAAACTAGGCTTCGTGATAATGCTGATTTTAGTTCCTGTTCTGCTGTAATTTTGATGCCATGTAAACATGTTGCTACAGAGAGATCCATGCATAATTTGAGATACTTCAGTAAGGGTGTTTTGAACATATGGTTATGCTCTATCCATCCATGGTCCTGGTTGCAATTATGGAGTAGTCTAGCATGTCATTTTCGTGCTCTACTTTTGCTTCAAAATATTTCCTGGCAGATTGTTTACATGTTATTCAATTTTGCCGGGTTTGTTGTAGTTGATCCGGATATGCTATGATGTTGTTTCTTGCCATGTATAGCTTATATGACATGTCTTCTTGATGGATGTATGCTTAGTTTATCATGGGATGCTCTGTAGTGAGTGCATCGAGGTCACGAAGGTGCCTTCGTAATTATGTCAATGCCATGCTTTGTTTGCTGAATCTGTTAATGAAACTTGCTATGTTTACGTGGGTGCCATCATATTTTTCAATCCTTTTTGGCTTATGTTTAGTAAGGGACTTTTGATCTATGCTTTGAGTAGATTCATGCCATGCCTTATTTTGCTATTATAAGTTCCTGTAGCATGTTGATAACCTGCTCTGAACATTGCTTCGTGATGCTGTTTATGCCATGTCCAACCTGATATTTTTTTGCACTTTCACCATGCTTGTTTGGACCTGTTATGATGTGATTTAGCCGTAGCTCAGTGTTCCTCTTTTGTTAAGCATCTCCTGTAGGTCATTTCCATATGGTTTGTTTTTATGTTGGGGTGTTGTAGCATAGTTTCTTGTTGCATTCTAAGTAGCATCGTGCTGTTAATCGCAGCTTTGTGCCATTCTTGTCTTGCTTGCCATTTGCAAACCGTGCATCCGTTTCCGGTGATCTTTATATCAATTTCAACCGAAATCATCTCATCTTTCCAGCGGCATACTTGGTTTGCCAAGTTGATGCCTTGTTCATCATCTTTCCTTCCGAAGCACGCATATGCATTGCATATCACATCTCGCATATCATGACATGTATTGCATCATGTTGCTTGTGCATTGCACCGTGATTTATTGTGGTTCCTTTGCTTGTGTTCTTGCCTTGGGTAGAGCCGGGAGACGAGTACATGCACGAGGAACCTGTTGAGTACGCTAACGAGGATCAAGCCTTCGACAACTCTGGGAACCTTGCAGGCAAGATGACCATACTTTCGATATCACTTCTATCTTTGCTTGCTAGTACTCGCTCTATCGCTATGTTAGCTCTACCTGCCTTTGTTTACCATGCCTACCTATTTCCTTGTCAAACCTCTAACCATCCTTTCCTAGCAAACCGTTGTTTGGCTATGTCACCACTTTTGCTCAGCCCCTCTTATAGCATTGTTAGTTGCAGGTGAAGATGAAGTTTGTTCCTGGTCGGAACATGGATATTTTGGGATATCACAATATCTCCTGTTTAATTAATGCACCTTATATACTTGGTAAAGGGTGGAAGGCTCGGCCTTATGCCTGGTGACTTGTTCCACTCTTGCCGCCCTAGTTTTCCGTCATACCGGTGTTATGTTCCTTGATTTTGCGTTCCTTACACGGTTGGGTGATTTATGGGCCCCCTTAACAGTTCGCTTTGAATAAAACTCCTCCAGCAAGGCCCAAACTTGGTTTTACCATTTGCCACCTAAGCCCTTTCCCTTGGGTTTTCGCGAGCCCAAGGGTCATCTTT
>NC_057798.1:610773666-610789299 GCF_018294505.1 Triticum aestivum | reverse complement strand
TCGAGTGTTGGTCCGAACTGAGCCGCCTGCGGGGCCACCTCGGGGAAACTCAAGGTTTGGTTTTACTCGTAGCCTGTCTCATCCGGTGTGCCCTGAGAATGAGATATGTGCATCTCCTATCGGGATTTGTCGGCACAGTTGAGTGGCTTTGCTGGTCTTGTTTTACCATTGTCGAAATGTTTTGCGAACCGGGATTCCGAGACTGATCGGGTCTTCCCGGGAGAAGGTTTATCCTTCGTTGACCGTGAGAGCTTGTGATGGGCTAAGTTGGGACACCCCTGCAGGGTATATCATCTTTCGAAAGCCATGCCCGCGGTTATGAGGCAGATGGGAATTTGTTAATGTCCGGTTGTAGATAACTTGACACTTGACTTCACTAAAATGCATCAACCGTGTGTGTAGCCGTGATGGTCTCTTCTCGGCGGAGTCCGGGAAGTGAACACGGCTTGAGTTATGCTTGACATAAGTAGTTTCAGGATCACTTCTTGATTGCTTCTAGCTTCTCGACCGATGTGTTGCTTCTCTTCTCGCTCTCACTTGCGTATGTTAGCCACCGTATATGCTTAGTGCTTGTCGTAGCTCCACCATATTACCCCTTTACCTACCTATGAGCTTAAATAGTCTTGATCTCGCGGGTGTGAGATTGTTGAGTCCTCGTGACTCACAGATTCTACCAAAATAGATGCAGGTGCCGAGGATACCAGTGCAGATGGCGCAACTGAGCTGAAGTGGGAATTTGATGAGGCCCTTGGTCGTTACTATGTTTCGTTTCTAGATGATCAGTAGAGGAGCCCAGTCGGGACGATCGGGGATCTAGCATTTGGGGTTGTCTTCTTTTCATTTGAACTTGACCGTAGCCGATCTATGAGTGTACTTTGAATGATGTATGATCTTAATTTATGTATTGTGTGAAGTGGCGATTGTAAGCCAACTCTCTTTATCCCATTCTTGTTCATTACATGGGATTGTGTGAAGATGACCCTTCTTGCGACAAAACCACCATGCGGTTATGCCTCTAAGTCGTGCTTCGACACGTGGGAGATATAGCCGCATCGTGGGTGTTACATGCCCTTACTTGTACAAGCATCCCACTTATGATTAACCCCTACTGCAAGCATCCGCAACTACAAAAGAAGTATTAAGGTAAACCTAACCATAGCATGAAACTAATGGATCCAAATCAGCCCCTTACGAAGCAACGCATAAACTAGTTCTGGAATACCTGAGCTTTGCCGACATCGAAAATCTCTTTTGTACAGTTGTTGGTGAGATAACCCTGATAACCCAGTACTGGGGCGAGCTCGGGAGTATTGCCATAACTCGTATAAAGGATGCTTTTCGAAGGTTGAGGTACACGATTTCCGAAGGTTTCTTGGTTATGTGTTGACGGATGGATACAGCTGGATGTAGGGATTGTTAGTTTGGGTGAGATATATTGCTTCACCAGAAAGTTTCGGGAGTTTATAGGTGGGATTCAAGTAGCTCTAGCATTTCTTCCGCAGATATTTTGTTTGTGATTGGGTAATCCTTACCACTTATTTGTTCCAGTTGTACTTTGTTTATTTCATTCATCAATCTCTATTCAAGTGGCTTCTCACCTTTATGGATGTGTGATGTTTGCTTTGGAATTCATTCGTTCATTCTTGTTCGAATGTTTATTGTGAAGACTATATGTTGCAATTTCTATCCGTTGATTCAACTTGTCTATCTGTCTATCAAGATGCTAAGGATGTCACCCTCTTCAGGATGGCTCCGCCAACGCGTCAGAATCCGGAATGCAATGATGGGAGTCAGGCGAACCCTCCACCTCCACCTCCGCCTCCAGAGGCATGGCAAGCTTTGATGGCAGCCTCTAACGCCCATGCCCAGATGATGATTCAGCTCATGCAAGAGCGCAACCAAGGCCAAGGCAACCAAGGGAATCAAGGTCAAGGGCAGTTCAATCATCAGCCTCAGTTTCCTACCCTCAACCAATTCCTTGCAAATCAGCCGAAGTCTTTCAGCTACTGTGCCGAGGCCACAAACGCCGATGATTGGCTCATGGATATCAACAAGCATTTTGAATGCAGCAATGTCAGGCCTGAGGACTATGTCAAGTTCGCTTCTTTTCAGCTCAAGGATCAGGCAGCTGATTGGTTCCAGCAATACAAGGATTCCAAAGGTGGTCGAGTGATTACTTGGACTGATTTCTGTCGGGACTTTAAAGCTCACCATATTCCTACCAGTGTTGTTGAGAGCAAGCGTGAGGAGTTCCGCAATCTCAAGCAAGGCAACATGTCAGTGTATGAATACAACAAGCAGTTTCAGAAACTTGCTCGCTTTGCTAAGCAAGATGTTCCTGATGAGAAGAGTATGATCTATCAATTCAGAGGTGGCCTTAGAGAGGATCTGCAGTTAGCTCTCGTTCTTGTTGAGCCTACTTAGTTTGATCAATTCTACAATATGGCACTCAAGCAAGAAGGTGCTCAGCTCAAGTGTGAGGCTTTTAAGAAGAGAATCAGGGATGCAGTGCAATCTTCTTCTTCCTCACAAGTGGCAGCTAAGCAGCAGAAGTTCTATCTTCCTCCTCCTCCGTTTCGTCAGCCTTACCAGCAGAAGAACTCAGGTGGTCGTGGATCTTCCCACCCACCCAACCCAAGCTATCAGAACAAGTCTCAGCCTCAAGCTCCAAGGTCAAATGCTCCTTATCATCGTCCGCTCTCAGAAGTGACTTGCAACAAGTGCCAGCAGAAAGGTCACTACGCGAACAAATGCATCAATCAAAGGCGCCTTCCTCCTCCTCCTGTGAGATCTTCAAGCAATGTTGTGGTCAAGCATAATCCAAAGCATGCAAAGGTGGACATGTTGAATGCAGCTCAGGCAGAGGATTCTTTAGATGTGATCATGGGTAATCTTCCTGTTAATGATATTCCTGCAAAAGTCTTATTTGATACTGGTGCATCGCATTCTTTCATGTCATATCCTTTTGCATCGAAGCACAATTTTGACACAGAGGAGTTACCTAGAGCTATGCAAGTTATTTCTCCAGCTAAGCGTTTGAGATCTACCTTATTGGTTCCAAATGTCGGTATCAAGATGGGCGACTATAAATTTCTGTCTTCTCCAATTGTTCTTGGCGACTCTGATATTGATCTAATTCTCGGGATGGACTGGCTTTCTAAGCACAAGGCTCAGCTTGATTGTGCTGCCAGGCAGATTCAATTGGCACACCCTTCTGAGGATGTTATCATCTATGTCGCTCGTGATGACACCATTCGGTTGTTTTCTCTCAATGAGAAGGGCGAGTTGGATGCTATTTCTCAAATTCCAGTCGTTTGTGAGTACCAAGATGTTTTTCCAGAAGAGCTTCCTGGTATGCCTCCTCATCGGCCAGTCGAATTCGTTATTGATCTTGAGCCTGGAACAGAACCTGTTTGCAAGCGTCCTTACAAGCTTGGACCCAAGGAGCTAAAGGAATTGAAGAAGCATCTCGATGAACAAGAGCGTCTGGGTTTGATCAGACCGAGTTCATCCCCTTGGGGTTGTGGAGTTCTTTTTGTCCAGAAGAAGGATGGCATGGACCGACTTTGCGTTGATTATCGTCCATTGAACAAGAAGACAATCAAGAACAAGTATCCACTTCCCAACATCAACGAGCTTTTTGAGCAACTCAAAGGGGCTAAAGTCTTCTCCAAGCTTGACCTTCGTATGGGGTATCATCAGATTCGCATTCGTGAACAAGATATTCCCAAGACAGCATTCAGAACAAGCTATGGTTCTTATGAATATACTGTCATGTCTTTCGGCCTTGTCAATGCTCCTCCAACGTTCTCTCGCATGATGAACTTTATCTTCAACCCCTACACCAATGAATTTGTTCTGGTGTATCTCGATGATATTTTGGTCTTCTCCAAGAATAAGAAGGATCATGCCAAACATTTGCGATTGGTGCTCGACAAGCTCAGAGAGCATCAATTCTATGCGAAGTTTTCCAAATGTGAGTTCTGGCTTGATGAAGTTCTTTATCTTGGTCACATCATCTCCGCCAAGGGAATTGCTGTTAATCCCGCAAAGGTTTTTGCAGTTGTGAATTGGGAACCTCCTTAGAATGTCAAACAACTCCGCAGTTTTCTTGGTCTTGCAAGCTATTGCCGAAGATTCGTTGAGAACTTCTCTAAGATTGCAAAGCCTCTTTCCAACCTCCTCCAGAAGCATGTCAAGTATGTCTGGACGCCTGAGTGTGACGTCGCTTTCAACACCCTCAAAGAGAATCTAGTCACAGCTCCTGTTTTGACTCCTCCTGATGAATCCAAGCCATTCGAAGTTTTCTGTGATGCTTCCCTTCAAGGTCTCGGTGCTGTGTTGATGCAAGAGAAGAAAGTTGTGGCCTATACCTCTCATCAGTTGAAGCCCAACGAAAAGAACTACCCCACTCACGATCTTGAGTTGGCGGCAGTTGTCCATGGATTGATAACATGGAGACATCTCTTATTGGGAAGGCAAGTGGACATTTTCACCGATCACAAGAGCCTCAAGTATATCTTCACTCAACCCAACCTTAAACTTAGGCAAACTCGATGGGTCGAAATGATTCAAGAGTATAATCCGAGTATCGAATACACTCCTGGCAAGGCGAATGTGATTGCAGATGCTCTGAGCAGAAAGGCTTATTGCAACGGTCTAATTCTCAAGCCGTTTCAACCGGATCTTTGTGAAGCCTTCCGCAAGCTGAATCTTCAAGTTGTTCCTCAAGGCTTTCTTGCAAACCTCATAGTCTCTCCTACCTTGGAAGATCAAATCCGTGAGGCACAACTCCTGGATACCATGGTGAAGAAGGTGAAACGTGGTATTGACAAGGGCATTCCCAAATACAAGTGCTATCGCTTGGATGACAAAGATACTCTTTTCTTCGAGGATCGAATTGTGGTTCCAAAAGGTGATCTGAGAAAAGTCATCATGGATGAGGCACACAATTCCCTCCTATCCATTCATCCTGGAAGTACAAAGATGTACTATGACCTCAAGCAGTCATATTGGTGGACTCGAATGAAGCGAGAGATTGCTCAATTCGTGAATGAATGTGATGTCTGCAGAAGAGTGAAAGCAGAACACCAAAGACCAGCTGGTCTCCTCCAACCTCTTGCTATTCCGGAATGGAAGTCTGACCATATAGAGATGGACTTCGTGACTGGTTTTTGTTGGGGAACGTAGTAATTTCAAAAAAATTCCTACGTACACACAAGATCATGGTGATGGCATAGCAACGAGAGGGGAGAGTGTCCGTCCACGTACCCTCGTAGACCGTAAGCGGAAGCGTTATGAAAACGCGGTTGATGGAGTCGTACGTCTTCACGATCCGACCGATCCAAGCACCGAACGTACGGCACCTCCGAGTTCAGCACACGTTCAGCTCGATGACGATCCCCGGGCTCCGATCCAGCAAAGCTTCGGGGATGAGTTCCGTCAGCACGACGGCGTGGTGACGATGATGATGCTCCACCGGCGCAGGGCTTCGCCTAAACTCCGCGACGATATGACCGAGGTGGAATATGGTGGAGGGGGCACCGCACACGGCTAAGGAACGATCTGTAGATCAACTTGTGTGTTCTGGGGTGCCCCCCTGCCCCTGTATATAAAGGAGGGAGGGGGAGGTGCGGCCGGCCCCTTTGGGGTGCGCCTGGAGGAGTCCTACTCCCACCGAGTAGCACTCCCCCCTCTTGCCTTGGTGGAGAAGGAAAGGGGGGAGGGGAAAGAGGAAAGGGCCCCCCCCTCCTTGTCCTATTCGGACTAGGGGGGAGGGGGCACGCGGCCTGCCCTTGGCCGGCCCTCCTCTTCTCCCTCATGGCCCACTAAGGCCCATTAACCCCCGGGAGGGTTCCGGTAACCCCCCGATGTTTCGGTAAAATCCCGATTTCACCCGAAACCTTTCCGATGTCCAAACATAGGCTTCCAATATATCAATCTTTATGTCTCGACCATTTCGAGACTCCTCGTCATGTCTGTGATCACATCCGGGACTCCGAACAAACTTCGGTACATCAAACCTTATAAACTCATAATAAAACTGTCATCGTAACGTTAAGCGTGCGGACCCTACGGGTTCAAGAACTATGTAGACATGACCTAGAACCATTCTCGGTCCATAACCAATAGCGGGACCTGGATGCCCATATTGGTTCCTTCATATTCTACGAAGATCTTTATCGGTCAAACCGCATAACAATATACGCTGTTCCCTTTGTCATCGGTATGTTACTTGCCTGAGATTTGATCGTCGGTATCCAATACCTAGTTCAATCTCGTTACCGGCAAGTCTCTTTACTCGTTCGTAATGCATCATCTCGTAACCAACTCATTTGGTCACATTGCTTGCAAGGCTTATAATGATGTGCATTACCGAGAGGGCCCAGAGATACCTCTCCGACAATTGGAGTGACAAAACCTAATCTCGAAATACACCAACTCAACATGTACCTTCGGAGACACCTGTAGTACTCCTTTATAATCACCCAGTTACGTTGTGACGTTTGGTAGTACCCAAAGTGTTCCTCCGGTAAACGGGAGTTGCATATTTCTCATAGTTACAGGAACATGTATAAGTCATGAAGAAAGCAATAGCAGTATACTAAACGATCAAGTGCTGGGCTAACAGAATGGGTCATGTCAATCACATCATTCTTCTAATGATGTGATCCCATTAATCAAATGACAACACATGTCTATGGTTAGGAAACATAACCATCTTTGATTAATGAGCTAGTCAAGTAGAGGCATACTAGTGACTATATGTTTGTCTATGTATTCACACATGTATCATGTTTCCGGTTAATACAATTCTAGCATGAATAATAAACATTTATCATGATATGAGGAAATAAATAATAACTTTATTATTGCCTCTAGGGCATATTTCCTTCAGTCTCCCACTTGCACTAGAGTCAATAATCTAGATTACATAGTAATGATTCTAACACCCATGGAGTCTTGGTGTTGATCATGTTTTGCTCGTGAGAGAGGCTTAGTCAACGGGTCTGCAACATTCAGATCTGTATGTATTTTGCAAATCTCTATGTCTCCCACTTGGACTTGGTCCCGAATGGAATTGAAGCGTCTCTTGATGTGCTTGGTCCTCTTGTGAAATCTGGATTCCTTTGCCAAAGCAATTGCACCAGTATTGTCACAGAAGATCTTCATTGGTCCCGATGCACTAGGTATGACACCTAGATCGGTAATGAACTCCTTCATCCAGACTCCTTCATTTGCTGCTTCAGAAGCAGCTATGTACTCCGCTTCACATGTAGATCCCGCCATGACGCTTTGTTTAGAACTGCACCAACTTACAGCTCCACCGTTTAATAAAAACACGTATCCGGTTTGTGATTTAGAATCGTCCGGATCAGTGTCAAAGCTTGCATCAATGTAACCATTTAAGACTAGCTCTTTGTCACCTCCATATACGAGAAACATATCCTTAGTCCTTTTTAGGTATTTCAGGATGTTCTTGACCGCTGTCCAGTGATCCACTCCTGGATTACTTTGGTACCTTCCTGCCAAGCTTATTGCTAAGCATACGTCAGGTCTAGTACACAGCATTGCATACATGATAGAGCCTATGGCTGAAGCATAGGGAACATCTTTCATTTTCTCTCTATCTTCTGCTGTGGTCGGGCATTGAGTTTGACTCAACTTCACACCTGTAGCACAGGCAAGAAACCTTTCTTTGCCTGATCCATTTTGAACTTTTTCAAAATTTTGTCAAGGTATGTGCTTTGTGAAAGTCCTATTAAGCGTCTTGATCTATCTCTATAGATCTTGATGCCCAATATGTAAGCAGCTTCACCGAGGTCTTTCATTGAAAAACTTTTATTCAAGTATCCCTTTATGTTATCCAGAAATTCTATATCATTTCCAATTAATAATATGTCATCTACATATAAAATCAGAAATGCTACAGAGCTCCCACTCACTTTCTTGTAAATACAGGCTTCCCCAAAAGTCTGTATAAAACCATATGCTTTGATCACACTATCAAAACGTTTATTCCAACTCCGAGATGCTTGCACCAGTCCATAAATGGATCGCTGGAGCTTGCACACTTTGTTAGCACCTTTTGGATCAACAAAACCTTCTAGTTGCATCATATACAACTCTTCTTCCAGAAATCCATTCAAGAATGCAGTTTTGACATCCATTTGCCAAATTTCATAATAATGAAATGCAGCAATAGCTAACATGATTCGTACAGACTTAAGCATCGCTACGGGTGAGAAAGTCTCATCGTAGTCAACCCCTTGAAATTGTCGAAAACCTTTCGCAACAAGTCGAGCTTTATAGACAGTTATATTTTCATCAGCGTCAGTCTTCTTCTTAAAAATCCATTTATTCTCAATGGCTTGCCGATCATCGGGCAAGTCAACCAAAGTCCATACTTTGTTTTCGTACATGGATCCCATCTCAGATTTCATGGCCTCTAGCCATTTTGCGGAATCTGGGCTCATCATTGCTTCCTCATAGTTCGTAGGTTCATCATGGTCAAGTAACATGACTTCCAGAATAGGATTACCGTACCACTCTGGTGCGGATCTTACTCTGGTAGACCTACGAGGTTCAGTAGAAACTTGATCTGAAGTTTCATGATCAATATCATCAGCTTCCTCACTAGTTGGTGTAGTTGTCACAGGAACCGGTTCTTGTGATGAACTACTTTCCAACAAGGGAGTAGATATAGTTATCTCATCAAGTTCTACTTTCCTCCCACTCACTTCTTTCGAGAGAAACTCCTTCTCTAGAAAGGATCCGATTTTAGCAACAAAAATCTTGCCCTCAGATCTGTGATAGAAGGTGTACCCAATAGTCTCTTTTGGGTATCCTATGAAGACACATTTCTTCGATTTGGGTTCGAGCTTATCTGGTTGATGTTTCTTCACATAAGCATCGCAGCCCCAAACTTTAAGAAACGACAACTTTGGTTTCTTGCCAAACCACAGTTCATAAGGTGTCGTCTCAACGGATTTTGATGGTGCCCTATTTAACGTGAATGCGGCTGTCTCTAAAGCATAACCCCAAAATGATAGCGGTAAATCAGTAAGAGACATCATAGATCGCACCATATCTAGTAAAGTACGACTACGACGTTCGGACACACCATTTTGTTGTGGTGTTCCGGGTGGCGTGAGTTGCGAAACTATTCCGCATTGTTTCAAGTGTAGACCAAACTCGTAACTCAAATATTCTCCTCCACGATCAGATCGTAGAAACTTTATTTTCTTGTTACGATGATTTTCCACTTCACTCTGAAATTCTTTGAACTTTTCAAATGTTTCAGACTTGTGTTTCATTAAGTAGATATACCCATATCTGCTCAAATCATCTGTGAAGGTGAGAAAATAACGATACCCGCCGCGAGCCTCAACATTCATTGGACCACAAACATCAGTATGTATGATCTCCAACAAATCAGTTGCTCGCTCCATAGTTCCGGAGAACGGCGTTTTAGTCATCTTGCCCATGAGGCACGGTTCGCAAGTACCAAGTGATTCATAATCAAGTGATTCCAAAAGCCCATCAGTATGGAGTTTCTTCATGCGCTTTACACCGATATGACCTAAACGGTAGTGCCACAAATAAGTTGCACTATCGTTATCAACTCTGCATCTTTTGGTTTCAACACTATGAATATGTGTATCACTACTATCGAGATTCAATAAAAATAGACCACTCTTCAAGGGTGCATGACCATAAAAGATATTACTCATATAAATAGAACAACCATTATTCTCTGATTTAAATGAATAACCGTCTCGCATCAAACAAGATCCAGATATAATGTTCATGCTTAACGCTGGCACCAAATAACAATTATTTAGGTCTAAAACTAATCCCGATGGTAGATGTAGAGGTAGCGTGCCGACCGCGATCACATCGACTTTGGAACCATTTCCCACGCGCATCGTCACCTCGTCCTTAGCCAATCTTCGCTTAATTCGTAGTCCCTGTTTCGAGTTGCAAATATTAGCAACAGAACCAGTATCAAATACCCAGGTGCTACTGCGAGCATTAGTAAGGTACACATCAATAACATGTATATCACATATACCTTTGTTCACTTTGCCATCCTTCTTATCCGCCAAATACTTGGGGCAGTTCCGCTTCCAGTGTCCAGTCTGCTTGCAGTAGAAGCACTCAGTTTCAGGCTTAGGTACAGACTTGGGTTTCTTCTCTTGAGCAGCAACTTGCTTGCTGTTCTTTTTAAAGTTCCCCTTCTTCTTCCCTTTGCCCTTTTTCTTGAAACTGGTGGTCTTGTTAACCATCAACACTTGATGCTCCTTTTTGATTTCTACCTCCGCAGCTTTTAGCATTGCGAAGAGCTCGAGAATAGTTTTGTTCATCCCTTGCATATTATAGTTCATCACGAAGCTCTTGTAGCTTGGTGGCAGTGATTGGAGAATTCTGTCAATGACACTATCATCAGGAAGATTAACTCCCAGTTGAATCAAGTGATTATTATACCCAGACATTTTGAGTATGTGTTCATTGACAGAACTATTCTCCTCCATTTTGCAGCTATAGAACTTATTGGAGACTTCATATCTCTCAATCCGGGCATTTGCTTGAAATATTAACTTCAACTCTTGAAACATCTCATGTGCTCCATGACGTTCAAAACATTGTTGAAGACCCGGTTCTAAGCCGTAAAGCATGGCACACTGAACTATCGAGTAGTCATCAGCTTTGCTCTGCCAGACGTTCTTAACGTCGTCAGTTGCATCAGCAACAGGCCTGGCACCCAGCGGTGCTTCCAGGACGTAACTTTTCTGTGCAGCAATGAGGATAATCCTCAGGTTACGAACCCAGTCCGTGTAATTGCTACCATCATCTTTCAACTTTTCTTTCTCAAGGAACGCATTAAAATTTAACGGAACAACAACACGAGCCATCTATCTACAAACAAACATAGACAAGCAAAATACTATCAGGTACTAAGTTCATGATAAATTTAAGTTCAATTAATCATATTACTTAAGAACTCCCACTTAGACAGACATCTCTCTAGTCATCTAAGTGATCACGTGATCCAAATCAACTAAACCATGTCCGATCATCACATGAGATGGAGTAGTTTCAATGGTGAACATCACTATGTTGATCATATCTACTATATGATTCAGTTCGACCTTTCGGTCTCCGTGTTCCGAGGCCATATTTGTATATGCTAGGCTCGTCAAGTATGACCTGAGTATTCCGCGTGTGCAACTGTTTTGCACCCGTTGTATTTGAACGTAGAGCCTATCACACCCGATCATCACGTGGTGTCTCAGCACGAAGAACTTTCACAACGGTGCATACTCAGGGAGAACACTTCTTGATTATTAAGTGAGAGATCATCTTAAAATGCTACCATCAATCAAAGCAAGATAAGATGCATAAAGGATAAACATCACATGCAATCAATATAAGTGATATGATATGGCCATCATCATCTTGTGCTTGTGATCTCCATCTTCGAAGCACCGTCGTGATCACCATCATCACCGGCGCGACACCTTGATCTCCATCGTAGCATCGTTGTCGTTACGCTATCTATTGCTTCTACGACTATCGCTACCGCTTAGTGATAAAGTAAAGCAATTATAGGGCGTTTGCATTTCATACAATAAAGTGACAACCATATGGCTCCTGCTAGTTGCCGATAACTTCGGTTACAAAACATCATCATCTCATACAATAAAATATAGCATCACGTCTTGACCATATCACATCACAACATGCCCTGCAAAAACAAGTTAGACATCCTCTACTTTGTTGTTGCAATTTTTACGTGGCTGCTATGGGCTTAGCAAGAACCGTTCTTACCTACGCATCAAAACCACAACGATAGTTTGTCAAGTTGGTGTTGTTTTAACCTTCACAAGGACCGGGCGTAGCCACACTCGGTTCAACTAAAGTGAGAGAGACAGACACCCGCCGGTCACCTTTAAGCAACGAGTGCTCGTAGCGGTGAAACCAGCCTCGCGTAAGCGTACGCGTAATGTCGGTCCGGGCCGCTTCATCTCACAATGCCGTTGAACCAAAGTATGACATGCTGGTAAGCAGTATGACTTATATCGCCCACAACTCACTTGTGTTCTACTCGTGCATATAACATCAACGCATAAAACCTAGGCTCGGATGCCACTGTTGGGGAACGTAGTAATTTCAAAAAAATTCCTACGTACATGCAAGATCATGGTGATGGCATAGCAACGAGAGGGGAGAGTGTCCGTCCATGTACCCTTGTAGACCATAAGCGGAAGCGTTATGACAACACGGTTGATGTAGTCGTACGTCTTCACGATCCGACCGATCCAAGCACCAAACGTACGGCACCTCCGAGTTCAGCACACGTTCAGCTCGATGACGATCCCCGGGCTCCGATCCAGCAAAGCTTCGGGGATGAGTTCCGTCAGCATGACGGCGTGGTGACGATGATGATGCTCCACCGGCGCAGGGCTTCGCCTAAACTCCGCGACGATATGACCAAGGTGGAATATGGTGAAGGGGGGCACCGCACACGGCTAAGGAACGATCCGTAGATCAACTTGTGTGTTCTGGGGTGCCCCCCTGCCCCCGTATATAAAGGAGGGAGGGGGAGGTGCGGCCGGCCCCTTTGGGGTGCGCCTGGAGGAGTCCTACTCCCACCGGGAGTAGGACTCCCCCCTCTTGCCTTGGTGGAGAAGGAAAGGGGGAGGGGAAAGAGGAAAGGGGGGCGCCGCCCCCCCCCCCTCCTTGTCCTATTCGGACTAGGGGGGAGGGGGCGCACGGCCTGCCCTTGGCCGGCCCTCCTCTTCTCCCTCATGGCCCACTAAGGCCCATTAACCCCCGGGAGGGTTCCGGTAACCCCCCGGTGTTCCGGTAAAATCCCGATTTCACCCGGAACCTTTCGATGTCCAAACATAGGCTTCCAATATATCAATCTTTATGTCTCAACCATTTCGAGACTCCTCGTCGTGTCCGTGATCACATCCGGGACTCCGGACAAACTTTGGTACATCAAAACTTATAAACTCATAATAAAACTATCATCGTAACGTTAAGCGTGCGGACCCTATGGGTTCGAGAACTATGTAGACATGACCTAGAACCATTCTCGGTCAATAACCAATAGCGGGACCTGGATGCCCATATTGGTTCCTTCATATTCTACGAAGATCTTTATCGGTCAAACCGCATAACAATATACGTTGTTCCCTTTGTCATCGGTATGTTACTTGCCTGAGATTTGATCGTCGGTATCCAATACCTAGTTCAATCTCGTTACTGGCAAGTCTCTTTACTCGTTCCGTAATGCATCATCCCGTAACCAACTCATTTGGTCACATTGCTTGCAAGGCTTATAATGATGTGCATTACCGAGAGGGCCCAGAGATACCTCTCCGACAATTGGAGTGACAAAACCTAATCTCGAAATACACCAACTCAACATGTACCTTCGAAGACACCTGTAGTACTCCTTTATAATCACCCAGTTACGTTGTGACGTTTGGTAGTACCCAAAGTGTTCCTCCAGTAAACGGGAGTTGCATATTTCTCATAGTTACAGGAACATGTATAAGTCATGAAGAAAGCAATAGCAGTATACTAAACGATCAAGTGCTAGGCTAACGGAATGGGTCATGTCAATCACATCATTCTTCTAATGATGTGATCCCATTAATTAAATGACAACACATGTCTATGGTTAGGAAACATAACCATCTTTGATTAATGAGCTAGTCAAGTAGAGGCATACTAGTGACTATATGTTTGTCTATGTATTCACACATGTATCATGTTTCCGGTTAATACAATTCTAGCATGAATAATAAACATTTATCATGATATGAGGAAATAAATAATAACTTTATTATTGCCTCTAGGGCATATTTCCTTCAGTTTTCCGAAGTCCAAGCGTGGAAATGATGCTATCTTCGTTGTCATTGACAAGCTTACCAAAGTGGCTGATTTTCTTCCTATCAAAGAATCTATCACAGCAGCTCAGTTGGCACAGCTATACACCTCCAGAATTGTCTTCTTGCACGGCATTCCACAATTGATATCTTCAGATCGTGGAAGCATCTTCACTTCTAAGTTCTGGGACTCCTTTCAGACGGCCATGGGCACCAACATTCGCTTCAGCACAGCTTTCCATCCTCAAACAAGTGGCTAAGTCGAGCGAGTCAATCAAATCCTTGAAGATATGCTCAGGGCTTGTGTCATCTCTTTCGGTATGAAGTGGGAAGATTGTCTTCCATATGCCGAGTTTTCCTACCACAACAGCTTCCAAGCGAGTTCGGGCAAGGCCCCATTCGAAATTCTCTATGGCAGAAAGTGACGTACTCCTCTCAATTGGTCCGAGACAGGTGAACGCCAACTTCTTGGCAACGACTTGATCACAGAAGCCGAAGAAATGTGCAAAGTCATTCGTGAGAATCTCAAAGCCGCGCAATCGCGACAGAAGAGTTACTATGATAGCAAGCACCGTGACTTGGCTTTTGAAATCGAAGACCATGTCTACCTCCGCGTCTCTCCAATGAAAGGCACTCGTCGCTTCGGTATCAAAGGGAAGCTTGCCCCTAGATATGTGGGTCCTTTCAAGATCATTGGCAAAAGAGGCGATCTCGCCTATCAACTTGAGCTTCCATCCAACTTTGCAAACGTGCACGATGTGTTTCACGTGTCACAGCTTCGCAAGAGCTTCAAGACTCCTGAGCGCACTATCAACTTCGAAGAGATCGACCTCCAAGAAGATCTCTCTTATCATGAGTACCCCGTTGCTATTCTCGAAGAAACTGAGCGCAAGACTCGCAACAAGTCAATCAAATTCCTGAAAGTGAAGTGGTCACACCATTCCGACCGAGAAGCCACCTGGGAGCGCGAGGATCACCTCCGTTCCGAATATCCGGAGTTCTTTCAGTCCTAGATCTCGGGACGAGATCCTCTTGTAGTGGTGGAGTGTTGTAACACCCCGGATGTAATTTCCCATCTTTGTATCTCCAACTCTTGCCATTTTCGGCTATGTGATATGATATTTCCCTCCGTGGTTGGGTTTTGTCTTTTGTTTTGCATTTTTATTCATGTCATGCATATCATATCATGTCATCATGTGCATTTCATTTTGCATACGTGTTCGTCTCATGCATCCGAGCATTTTCCCCGTTGTCCGTTTCGCAATCCGACACTCTCACATGCACCGGCGCACCCCTCTTGTCTATTTTCGTGTGTGGGTGTTGAATGTTCTCGGAATGGACCGAGCCTTGCCAAGTGGCCCTGGTATAGCACCGGTAGGCCACCTGTCAAGTTTCGGGTCATTTGGAGCTCGTTTGGTACTCCAACGGTTATCCGCATATCCGCAAAGGCATCTTTTGTGTTGCAGCCCAACACCCCTCCAAAACAGCCCAATAACCCATCTAAGTCACTTCCATGCTCTCCGTTGTCGGATCACGATCGTGTGGGCGAAAACCGCACCTCATTTGGACACTCCTAGCTCCCTCTACCTATATATATGCCTCCCCCTCCGAAATTCACGGGCAAACCCTAGACGAAATCCCTCTCCGCGCCGCTGGACACGTCCGGACAGAGCCGGACGCGTTCGCCGCCGCGCCCTCGGCGAATCAGGGACTGCCACGTGGCCTCCGT
>NC_057798.1:610740464-610773089 GCF_018294505.1 Triticum aestivum | reverse complement strand
CTAAGTCCTTAATCTGCTGTAAATTTGTTGCATCTTCATTGCATCACAACTTTGCACCCGTGGCTCCATTTTGGGCGTGTGGCATACTGAATTGTTCGCCTTGAAGAGTACATCATTTCATTCCATTGCATCATTTACATTTGAGCTCATCTTGATGCCCGAAATGTTGTTGGAAGAGGGCTTCATAATGTTAGTTTCAGAATCTTATTAGCACGAGCTCTTTTGTCATTTTTGCCATCATTGATGTGTGCATCCTATGGACTTGATCCCTAAATGTGTTTTGAACTAGGCTATGTCTTCTTTACCGAGGTGCTTACCATGTATTTTTGTGGTCAATGTGGTGACTAGCACAAGCATGCAAACTAGGCTTCGTGATAATGCTGATTTTAGTTCCTGTTCTGCTGTAATTTTGATTCCATGTAAACATGTTGCTACAGAGAGATCCATGCATAATTTGAGATACTTCAGTAAGGGTGTTTTGAACATATGGTTATGCTCTATCCATCCATGGTCCTGGTTGCAATTATGGAGTAGTCTAGCATGTCATTTTCGTGTTCTACTTTTGCTTCAAAATGTTTCCTAGCAGATTGTTTACATGTTATTCAATTTTGCCGGGGTTGTTGTAGTTGATCCGGATATGCTATGATGTCGTTTCTTGTCATGTATAGCTTCTATGACATGTCTTTTGATGGATGTATGCTTATTGTATCATGGGATGCTCTGTAGTGAGTGCATCGAGCTCACGAAGGTGCCTTCGTAATTATGTCAATGCCATGCTTTGTTTGCTGAATCTGTTAGCGAAACTTGCTATGTTTACATGGGTGCCATCATATTTTTCGATCCTTTTTGGCTTATAGTCATTAAGGGACTTTTGATCTATGATTTGAGTAGATTCATGCCATGCCTTATTTTGCTATTATAAGTTCCTGTAGCATGTTGATAACCTGCTCTGAACATTGCTTCGTGATGCTATTTATGCCATGTCCAACCTGATATTTTTTTGCACTTTCACCATGCTTGTTTCGACCTGTTATGATGTGATTTAGCCATAGCTCAGTGTTGCTCTTTTGTTAAGCATCTCCTGTAGGTCATTTCCATCTGTTTTGTTTTTATGTTGGGGTGTTGTAGCATAGTTTCTTGTTGCATTCTAAGTAGCATCGTGCTGTTAATCACAGCTTTGTGCCATTCTTGTCTTGCTTGCCATTTGCAAACCGTGCATCCGTTTCCGGTGATCTTTATATCGATTTCAACCGAAATCATCTCATCTTTCCAGCGGCATACTTGGTTTGCCAAGTTGATGCCTTGTTCATCATCTTTCCTTCCGAAGCACGCATATGCATTGCATATCACATCTCGCATATCATGACATGTATTGCATCATGTTGCTTGTGCATTGCACCGTGATTTATTGTGGTTCCTTTGCTTGTGTTCTTGTCTTGGGTAGAGCCAGGATACGAGTACGTGCACGAGGAACCTGTTGAGTACGCTAACGAGGATCAAGCCTTCGACAACTCTGAGAACCTTGCAGGCAAGATGACCATACTTTCGATATCACTTCTATCTTTGCTTGCTAGTACTCGCTCTATCGCTATGTTAGCTCTACCTGCCTTTGTTTACCATGCTTACCTATTGCCATGTCAAACCTCTAACCATCCTGTCCTAGCAAACCGTTGTTTGGCTATGTCACCGCTTTTGCTCAGTCCCTCTTATAGCATTGTTAGTTGCAGGTGAAGATGAAGTTTGTTCCTGGTCGGAACATGGATATTTTGGGATATCACAATATCTCCTGTTTAATTAATGCACCTTATATACTTGGTAAAGGGTGGAAGGCTCGGCCTTATGCCTGGTGACTTGTTCCACTCTTGCCGCCCTAGTTTTCCGTCATACCGGTGTTATGTTCCTTGATTTTGCGTTCCTTACACGGTTGGGTGATTTATGGGATCCCCTTAACAGTTCGCTTTGAATAAAACTCCTCCAGCAAGGCCCAAACTTGGTTTTACCATTTGCCACCTAAGCCCTTTCCCTTGGGTTTTCACGAGCCCAAGGGTCATCTTTATTTAACCCCCCCCCCCCGGGCCAGTGCTCCTTCGAGTGTTGGTCCGAACTGAGCCGCCTGCGAGGCCACCTCGGGGAAACTCGAGGTCTGGTTTTACTCGTAGCCTGTCTCATCTGGTGTGCCCTGAGAACGAGATATGTGCAGCTCCTATCGGGATTTGTCGGCACAGTTGAGTGGCTTTGCTGGTCTTGTTTTACCATTGTCGAAATGTTTTGCGAACCGGGATTCCGAGACTGATCGGGTCTTCCCGGGAGAAGGTTTATCCTTTGTTGACCGTGAGAGCTTGTGATGGGCTAAGTTGGGACACCCCTGCAGGGTATATCATCTTTCGAAAGCCGTGCCCGCGGTTATGAGGCAGATGGGAATTTGTTAATGTCCGGTTGTAGATAACTTGACACTTGACTTCATTAAAATGCATCAACCATGTGTGTAGCCGTGATGGTCTCTTCTTGGCGGAGTCCGGGAAGTGAACACGGCTTGAGTTATGCTTGGCGTAAGTAGTTTCATGATCACTTCTTGATCGCTTCTAGCTTCTCGACCGATGCGTTGCTTCTCTTCTCGCTCTCACTTGCGTATGTTAGCCACCATATATGCTTAGTGCTTGCCGCAGCTCCACCATATTACCCCTTTACCTAGCTATGAGCTTAAATAGTCTTGATCTCGCGGGTGTGAGATTGCTGAGTCCTCGTGACTCACAGATTCTACCAAAACAGATGCAAGTGCCGAGGATACCAGCGCAGATGGCGCAATTGAGCTGAAGTGGGAATTTGATGAGGCCCTTGGTCGTTACTATGTTTCGTTTCCAGATGATCAGTAGAGGAGCCCAGTCGGGACGATCGGGAATCTAGCATTTGGGATTGTCTTCTTTTCATTTGAACTTGACCGTAGCCGGTCTATGAGTGTACTTTGAATGATGTATGATCTTAATTTATGTATTGTGTGAAGTGGCGATTGTAAGCCAACTCTCTTTATCCCATTCTTGTTCATTACATGGGATTGTGTGAAGATGACCCTTCTTGCGACAAAACCACCATGTGGTTATGCCTCTAAGTCATGCTTCGACACGTGGGAGATATAGCCGCATCGTGGGTGTTACATGCCCTTACTTGGACAAGCATCCCACTTATGATTAACCCCTACTGCAAGCATCCGCAACTACAAAAGAAGTATTAAGGTAAACCTAACCATAGCATGAAACTAATGGATCCAAATCAGCCCCTTACGAAGCAACGCATAAACTAGGGTTTAAGCTTCTGTCACTCTAGCAACCCATCATCTACTTATTACTTCCCAATGCCTTCCTCTAAGCCCAAATAATGGCGAAGTGTCATGTAGTTGACGTTCACATAACACCACTAGAGGAGAGACAACATACATCTCATCAAAATATCGAATGAATACCAAACTCACATGACTACTAATAGCAAGACTTCACCCATGTCCTCTGGAACAGACGTAACTACTCACAAAGCATATTCATGTTCATAATCAGAGGAGTATTAATATGCATTAAGGATCTGAACATATGATCTTCCACCAAGTAAACCAATTAGCATCAACTACAAGGAGTAATCAACACTACTAGCAACCCACATGTACCAATTTGTGGTTTTGATACAAGATTGGATGCAAGAGATGAACTAGGGTTTTGAGAGGAGATGCTGCTGGTGAAGATGTTGATGGAGATTGACCCCCTCCCGATGAGAGGATCGTTTGTGATGACGATGGTGATGATTTCCCCCTCCTAGAGGGAAGTTTCCCTGGCAGAACAGCTCTGCCGGAGCTCTAGATTGGTTCCGCCAAGGTTCCGCCTCGTGGCGGCAGAGTTTCGTCCTGTAAGCTTGCTTATGATTTTTTGCAGGGTAAAAGCCTTCATATAGCAGAAGATGGGCACCGGAGGGCCACCAGGGGGCCCAGGAGACACGGGCACGCCCAGTAGGGGTGGGCGCGCCCCCACCCTCCTGGCCAGGGTGTGGGCCCCCTCTGGTGTTTTCTTCACTCAATAATTCTTATTAATTCCAAAAATAACTTTTGTGGAGTTTCAAGATTTTTGGAGCTGTGCAGAATAGGTTTCCAATATTTGCTCCTTTTCTAGCCAGAATTCCAGCTGCCAGCATCCTCCCTCTTCATGATAAACCTTGTAAAATAAGAGAGAATAGCCATAAGTTTTGTGACATAACGTGTAATAACAGCCCATAATGCAAAAATATTGATATAAAAGCATGATGCAAAATGGACGTATCAGTGGTCGTCATTTACTACGAAAGTAAATTTCTCACTGAGCCCAAGTTGAGATATCCATATTACTAGAAACTAGTCTACGACGTGTTTCTTGCATCAATTAAGCTACTTGATACGTCTCCATCATATGTACTTTTCCTAACGCTTTTGCTCTTGTTTTGGACTCTAATTTGCATGATCTGAATGAAACTAACCCGGACTGACGTTGTTTTTATCAGAACTACCATGGTGTTGTTTTTGTCCAGAAATAAAAGTTCTCGGATCTGGATGAAACTTTTTGGAGAATTATTTTGAAATATATAAAAAATACTAGAACCAATACCCACTAGAGGGGCCCCCAGCTGCCCACTAGGCACTAGGGCGCGCCACCCCCCTCTAGCGTGCCCTGGTGGGTAGTGGGGCCCGCGAGGCTCCGCTAACCCTAATTCGAACTCTATAAATTCACATTTTTGGAGAAAAAGTTAAGAGGGGAAGTTTCATCGCGTTTTACGATACGGAGATGCTGCCACCTCTTGTTCTTCATCGGGAGGGTAGATCTGGAGTCCGTTTGGGCTCTAGAGATGGGGATTCGCTGCCATTGTCATCACCAACCAGCCTTCATCACCACTTTCTTGATGCTCATCGTTGGGAGCGAGTAATCCCTTCATAGCTTTCTGGACGGTGGTGGGTTGGATGGGATTCAACATGTAATCGATAGTTTTGTTAGGGCTTGATCCCTGGTATCCACTATGTTCTAAGGTTGATGTTGCTATGACTTTGCCATGCTTAATGCTTGTCACTAGGGCCCGAGTGTCATGATTTCAGATCTAAACTGTTTATGTTATCACCATTATATTTATGTTCTTGATCCGATTTTGCAAGTCATATGCACCTATTTACATGTTATGATCCGTAAACCCCAAGGTGACAATAATTGGGATACTTTTCGGTGATGACTGTAGTTTGAGGAGTTCATGTATTCATTATGTATTAATGCTTTGTTCTGGTTCTCTATTAATAGGAGGCCTTGATATCCCTTACTTTCCTTATGGACCCCACTGCCACGGGAGGGTAGGACAAAAGATGTCATGCATGTTCTTTTCCATAAGCATGTATGACTATTTACGGAATACATGCCTACAATACATCTATGAACTGGAGCTAGTTCTGTGTCGCCCTAGGTTATGACTGTTATATGATGAATATTATCCAACGTTACCACCGATCCAATGCCTACGAGCTTTTCACATATTGTTCTTGTTGCGTTACTATTGCTATTGCTACTATTACAACTGCTACCAAATTATCACTACCGTTGTTACCGTTGCCGTTACTGTTACTGTTATTGCTACTGCTATTAGACTATCATATTGCTGTGCTACTGATCACTTTGCTGCATATATTTAATCTCCAGGTGTGGTTGAGTTGACAACATAACTACTAATACTTACAAATATTCTTTGGCTCCTCTTGTGTCGAATCTATAAATTTGGGTTGAATACTCTACCCTCAAAAACTGTTGCGGTCCCCTATACTCATGGGTTATCAATACTCCATTACTTACAAGCCCACTCGGTCATCGTGGTCAGCAATGCCCCTTTGTCGGACATCATCGGCAAAAGGTATGCCACTTGGCGGGTGGCGAAGTGGACCATTGAGCTAGGGGCGCACACCATTATCTATGAACTAGCAAGGCTATCTAGTTACAAGCTCTAGTCGACTTTCCTTTCACCTCAAATCCAGCCGGTTCTAGTCAGAGTACTAGACCATGTACTTTGATGGCTCAAAAGTGATCAGAGGATTGGGTCCTGGTGTCATCCTAATCTCCTAGAGGTTAAAAACTCGACTATGTGCTTGAGATCCACTTCGCTGCATCTAACAATGTGACTAAATACAAGGCTTTGTTGCCTGGCCTACGGATTGTTGCATCACTGACATCCGTCGGTTGCTATGTCATAGGGGCTCATATCTAGTGGCACAATTAGTCATGAAGGACTACAACGTGAAAGATCCAGTATGATCGCCTATCATGAAGCAATCTGCAAGCTCATGGGTCACTTTGTAGGTCTCGAGCTCAACCATGTGCATCGAGAACATAATTAAGGAGTCGACTCCCCAAAGTCAGTTCAGAACAACAACACAATACCCACATGTACTTTTCTACAAAAGCTTCATGAACCTGAACACTTTTTGGGTAGTTAGTCAGTGATGATATCTCATGATGTTATAACAGTTCCCCAGCTAGAACACTTTACTCTCACCCATGGAGTTTACCACCTCTACCATGTCGCATCGTCTTTGCTGCACGCCATCATCGGATCTACGACACCTTATCGTGCCCACGCCCTATGCATCAATGGTGCATCCTCCTTGACGTGCCATGACGTTGGTGCCCGTGCATGTGTGCTCGTGAACAGTGTGTACCCATTCTTATGAATGCTTGGCTGGTGTGCACGCGTGTGTGGTTGTGGTTCCCATTTGTGTCAGAGCATGTGCGGTGGTACCGATTCTTTTTCACTGTTGTGTGCGGTCGTTGACCCTAGTGATGGTGCCAAGTTCTTCAGCCAGGACAATGATCATGACAGTGAGTATTTGTACGCTCATATCTTTTTGTGTTAATGTTTGAACTAACTATCCTTTGTCCAAAGGGAATAGTTGGCTAACCTATACTTTATGTTACGGAAATATCTTGGATTGGTAGCAGAAGTTGCCTATGATTTTATAACCAGTTTGGAAATTGACTATGGAGACTATAATCTTTATGTTGCAAATACTAAATTGATATATATGTTAAGATCTTATTGTGACAAGAGTTATTACTAAAAAGTGAATGTTGCAATTGTTATATCATAATGTCATTGTGGTGTGAGTTGAAAAAGAAGAATGTTCTCATTGGTATGTCAATTGTTATGTCATAATGTCATCGTGGTGTGAATTAAAAAAAGGAGAATGTTTCCATAAGTATGTCAATTTGTCATTTTGTTGTGAGTTAAAATATAAATATATTTCCAATGGTTTCTCAATTGCTCTATAACAATTTCATTATGGTGGTAGCTAAAAAACAAGAATATTTCTATTGGTTTGTCAATTGCTACGTCATAATGTCATTTGCTCTTTTTTTCTTAGATGGAGACATTATTCACCTCATTGCTATTGTGACATTTCTATACACTGTAGAAATCACTTTTCTTTTCTTTAATCCTAAGGGACGACTTGTTAGTCTCTATTTCATCCTTTTTTTGTCTCAACCTCCCACCTTCGTCTAGTTTTTTTCATCCCTCCTCCCACCTCCCCGTTAACAATCCCCTCGCACGTAACGCACGGAAAAACCGGACCAAGACCAGTAGCAAGGCCCCTGGCATGAAAAACAAAGTGGACAAAAATTGTAGCGATGCCCCTTAGACCAAAAAAGGATGAACCCAGAGAGAGCCCCCCTCGCACGATACTTCCTCAACAGAATTTACCTTCTTACCTGTTGAAGCATGCTCGGTGTACCATTGGGAGTAATTTATAGTCATGTTGTCGAGAAGCTTTATGGCTTCTTCAAGTGTTATCCACATAAATTCTCCACCTGCACCTGAATCTAGAAGGTTTCTTCAAGCAAAAGTTTAGCCCCGCATAAAAGTTTTGCACTACCATCCATAAACTCAATCCATGTATGGGACACTTTTTAATCAACAAATTCATTCTCTTCCATGATTGTGCAACATGTTCTTGCTCGTGTTGTTTAAAATTCATAATTTGGTTTATAAGAGATATTATCTTAGCGGGAGGAGAATTTTTAGCAATGAAGGCATCTTTACACTTTAACCATGAATCAATACTATTTTTTTGGTAAAGATGATAACCATGCTTTAGCTCGATCTCTAAGAGAGAAAGGAAATAATTTTAGTTTCACAATATCATTATCCACATTTTTTATTTTTTGCATGACGCATAATTCAACGAAAGTATTAAGATGGGATGCATCATCCTCATCAGAATTTCCAGAAAAGTGTTATTTCGTAGCAAGATTTAACAAAACAGCTTTTATATCATATGACTCCGCACTAGTGGAGGATGGAGCAATATGCGTACTAATAAAGTCATTATTATTAGTATACGAGATCGCACAATTTAGTATTTTCAGAAGCAACCATGATAGCGATTCAAGCAACGATAGTAATGCAAGGTATTTTATTTTTATTGCAAGCAAAAAGAAAGAAAGCAAATAAAAGGCAAATGACAAAGAAAGTAAAAAAAGAAAATTGATAGATGTGAGCGAAGGAACCTCGATTGTTTGGTGAAGCCTCCATGGCAACGGCTCCAGAAATTCTTCTGCTACTCTTTGTACTTTGTAGAGTTGTTGGGCTTCCCTGAAAAGGAAGGCTGAAGTAGTATAGTAGCAGATAGTGTTTCCCTCAGTTAAGAACCAAGGTTTATTGACCTGCACACACACACACACACACATAGACACACACAAAGCATATGCTTGCATCCAATGAAAGGAAGAGGGTAGTCAATCCCCTTGTTCTCGTCAATTGCAAGGATCGAATCTGGTAGTGATATGTAATAAGTAAAGTAAAATAAAAGGCAAATAAAAACAATGAGCAGTTGTAGGTTTTTAGTAATAATGGAGAATGGACCCAGGGGCCATAGGTTCACTAAAGGCATCTCTCTCATAAACATAGCAAAAGTGGGTAGAAAAAATACTGTTGGTCAATTGACATAATAGCACATATTTATGATTATGATTCTTCATGATTCATATATAGGCATTATGTTCGTGACAAGTAGACCGTTAATCCAACTATATCTACTACTGTTACTCCACCTCAAGACCGCTATCCAGCAATGCATCTCAAAGCATTAGTTCGTGACAAACAGAGTACCGACGAAGATCGCTATCCAGCAATCCAACTGTACCTATAGGTCGATGAAGATTGCCTCTGGTTTCCCCCTCCGACAGAGTATCGACGAAGGCCTCTAGATGGGATCCCATCAGGAAAACTTTGGTGCGTGCCTTTCACTACTTCCATGGGTGGTTTTGATTGCAATCTATTTATGTGTCCCATTTTTTCTGCCACTTTCATCGAAGGTGAGAATGTGCAACACTCACCTCCTACAACCTCCTTTTACCTAGCAGATAAAGTGAGAAAAGAACCCCCACCTACGTGGACACACGTGCCCAGACACCGCCAGATGGGACCAAGTCGCAATAGGACCACCAAAATAATAGGAGACACACCTCTTTTGTTGGCCCCACGGGGTAATGAGGACCACATGTCATCTGCTACCATGTAGTCATAGGAGTGTAAAAAGAAGGATGGTTGACCATTTGCCATCACAATAGAAAGGACGAGCGCCAAAGCATCGAGCAGTTATCTTTCGAACCGCTTTGTGAGAGAGTACTTTATGTTGTAACGTAGGTGTCGGCGAGGACGTTGTCTTTCGAGTGCTCGGCACTTGCTAGACCTCTTGTAAATTGTGTTGCTTGGCCCATAGGCAGACTTCTTCTTCCCGCACCCTCCCCCTGCCGCTGCCGCCCTAGCCCTCTCAACGGGCGAACCCCCACATCTCCCCTCTCCTCCGCCCCTTCCCTCCCCCCCCCACATGTAACGTAGGTGTTGGCGAGGACGTTGTCTTTCGAATGCGGACCTCTTGTAAATTGTGTTGATTTCTCCTATAAAATTAAGGCACATGCTTAGCATGCTCTAAAAAAACATCGAGCAGTCCTGAATCGCTAGCGGACGAAAACACGTTGAAAAGTTAGGTAGCATAGCTGATTTTATAGGGAGAATACCACAACTCTACCAAAACTAATTGCTCATACAAAGAATTAAAATAACACTCTTGAAAAATCAAACACGTTCTGGTGAGTTGTGCTGAGTCTTGAGTGCTACGTTGAACTTGTACACGCAACTTGCGAGGACTCGTTGCTCAACATTTTTGATATTCTTTGCTGCTCTTTTTGTCCATGAGACGGATGCTACGAGCAAGAAATTAATCCCCAGACTACTCGGACGAGCCGGAGAAGAACCATCGCAAAATAAAGTAAACATGCCCTATCATGATCCATGAAACATGAAAGAAAGTTAGGTTCCAGATTTCATGAAAGAAAGTTGTTTGGGATGACGGGTGTCCCAACGGCTCTCGTGCGACTGGGCGACCAGGGAGGTGATTCCACGGGCGCCGGCGGGGGGATCCCCGTGGTGTCGGCGGAGGGATGGACGGCGGTGCGCCCGGCGGTGGGGCGCGCCCGGTGCTGCGTCTCGCCCGGCGGGAGGCCCCCTGGCCTGTTCCCCTCTGGCAGCAGGTTTTGGGCATTGGGCGGTGGCGACTCCGATGACGAAGAGGAGGAGGAGCCCGTTCAGGTAAGTGGTCAGGTGAGTGTTGGTGATGAGCCGAGGTCGTCGTCGACGTGCTCGGTGGGTGACTTTGTCGCCCGTGCGGAGGAGCTGGGGGGCTCTTTCGTGACCGGTCGCCGGCGCGCGTTCACCCCTGGCGGGCGTGGCGGGCGCTGCCTAGCGCCGCGGATCTGGCGAACGCCGAGGGGTGTGGACGTGGGCCCTGAGGGCCGCTCGCGTGCCCTGCCGGAGGAGGGGCGCCTGGAGCTGGCGCTGGCTGCGCCGCTTTCGGGCTCGGTGAGCTCGCCGGAGTCGACGATGGCGGCGGGGCGGATCCTGCAAGGGCGATGCAGTCCATGGCTAGGGTTTCAGTGCCGCTGCCACCCGGGCCGGCCCCCTTGCTGGGCCTATCGGACTGGCCCAGTCTGCCAACGCATGGGCTAGGGGGGCCCATTGGCCGACCCAACCTTGCCCGTGCCAGAGGGGACGCAGGGGAGCTCTTCGGTGCTTGGGCCTGGTCAGCCTGGCCCGGTTGCTTTGCGCCCGCAAGTGACTAGGCCCGAGCCCATCGCGCTGGTGGTGGTGCAACCGCCTACGCCTATAAATAGGTGGTTGTGGCTGCCGAAGGGTGCCCTAGATTTGTCGCTAGGGTTTCCCGCATCCCACTCGCAGGTGCGGCGACTCGGGCGCCTCGCGCGTCTTCTGCGTCGCTCCCTCCCCCCCCACTCACTTGCTCGTTCGCAACCGCGGTGCGGGTGGGATCCCGCCGCGTGGAGAAGCCACCGATGTCGCCCCCGATCCCAACGGCCGAGCGTCAACGCGAGCAAGATTTGAGGGCGAAGGCGCTTTCCAAGGTGCCGGCGCCTCAGGCGGAGGAGGGGGGTGGGGCTGCCGCCTCCTTGGTGGCTCGCGGAGCAAGAGCGGAAGAAGATGGAGGAGCGCGAGCGCAAAAAGAAGAAGAAGGAGGAATATCGGCGCCGTGGGCTGGAGCAGAAGAAAGAGCTCAAGAGGAAAGAATCCCTTCTTCCTCCGAGCAGCGAGCAGGCAGGGGATCCACTTGCCAAGAAGCAGAAGCAGAAGGGGGTTGGCCTGGCGATGTTGCCGCTGGCGGCCGGGCCGTCGGCGTCGAAGGGGTCGGCCGATGCCCCGATCCCAGTGGAGGAGTCTGATGGGCCAGAGTGCTTCAGGTGTGGTCGGGTGGGCCACTTCCAGAACATGTGCCACTACAAGCCTCTGTGCGTCGTCTGCCATAAGGAGGGACACGCGTCGGCGCACTGCCCCACTCGCGGGCGGCCATTGCTGTTGTAGATCATGGGCAACGCCATCCCCGGCGAGGGCTTTTTCTGCCTCCCCTACGTGGAGACGGAGGGCGAGGAGATCCGTGCCCCGGTGGTGGCGGACGCGGCGTTCATCTCGGCGGCGCCTGGCAAGGTGTCGATTCCCATCTTGGAGGCAGAGCTCCCTCACCTCTTCGAAGGGGAATGGGATTGGCAGGTGTCGGCCGTCGGAGATGACACGTTCTCCGTCGTCTTCCCCAGCAAGGCCATGCTGCGGATGGCGACGCGAAGCGGCAAACTTTACCTATCCCTCAACGACATCATGGCGGAAATCAAAGAAGCGACTCAGGAAGCGCCCAAGGCCGAACTCATGCCGGATGTGTGGGTTAAGCTCTGGGGAGTGCCACCCAAGCACCGTCACGTGGACCATCTCATGGCAGGGACAGTGATGATCGGGCGCCCGATGGAGGTGGACAAGGCGTCGCTGGCGGGGCTGGGTCTAGTGCGGATGCGTTTTGCGTGCCGATCCCCGGCTAAGCTCAAAGGCTACGTCCAAGTGTGGTTCAACAGTAAGGGCTTCACCTTCCGGCTGGAGGCCGAGACGGGTGGCAATCAGGGTGATGCCCCCCTCCCCACCCTCCTCCAACCATGGACAAGGGGCCGGATGACATGGACAAGGACAAGGACAAGGACACAAGTATGGGTGACGACTCCATCGACACCGCGACCTGGGATAAGCTGGGCCTCAAGGACAAGGCTTCCGACACCGTGGCCCCGGCTTCGGGGGCCGCAAAGGATCTGGAGGAGCGCCAAGTGGTCGTGGGCAGCAACGAGACGGGCTTCAATCAATATGGCTCCAACATGTCCCTCGGCCTCGGCCTCGACAAGGGCATTTCGGCTTCGTGCAATTCAGAGGGCCGCTCCATGCTCGTCTCCCCGGTGGATGCGGATGTGGGTGGGCTACGCGCTGTCGCGTCGCGTTCCCCCATGTCTATGCACGGTCCTGGTAGTGGCGGGGTGCGGCTCCACAAGAAGCTGGCGGGCTGCAAGACTCCTCTGGTGACGCCGGTGAGCCCACCATCGGTCCGTGCGGGCACGCCTGTCTCGCACTGGCCGGTGGTGATGGCGTTGGCCTCCCCTGGGGCTCCGGTCGGTGGGCCTTCGCCGGCGGCTCCCCCTCCTCCTTTGGACGCGCTGCGGGCGGAGGTGACCAAGGCGGCGCCCATCTCCACGGCCAAACGCTCCAAGGCGGTGGTGGCGACCCCGATGGCACAAGAGTGGGTGAGTTCTCGATCGAAGGGCGCCAAGGGCAACCTCCTTGCTCTTCAGCGCGCTCAGCTATTGGTGGCTCAGAAGAACATGGAGATCGAAGGTAACCCCCTATCCCGTTTTACGATTTTTGATGATTATTCAGATGAGCGCCTCGGGGGTATTTTAGCGGATAGTGGGGTAGATTTGTCTGATGAGGGGGAGGCGCGAGAGCTCCTATCTCTCATCCGAGCTAAAGAAATTGCGCAGGCCGCGCTGGCCCAGGCAGCGGCGGCCCGTGTTGCGCCGGTAGCAGAAGAAGCAGGGGCTTCTCTGATGCCTGTTGCGCGGCCCGATCGGGTGGGCACAGCAGCAGGGGCTGCGCCGTCCCCCTCAGCCCGTGGTCCTGTCAAGACACGGCGAGTGGCCAAAGCGGTTACCGTTCGCGGTATCCGCCTCCGCAATCGCATAATCTAATGCGTTACATCTTCTGGAACATCCGAGGCTTCGGCCACGTTGGGAGGCGGACCCAGCTAAAAGAATTCATTCACGTTGAGGACATCGACGTCGTTGGCTTGCAGGAAACCATTAAAACTGAATTCTCTCACCGAGATCTGCTAGCCATCGATCCCCTCGAGCGCTTTGTATGGCACTGGGTGCCTGCGATGGGCCACTCTGGGGGCCTACTTCTTGGTGTCAGCCTGGTTTGCTGCGAGGTGGTGGCGTGGGATGCCGGTCGTTTCTTCGTGTCGGCACACGTTCGCCATCGCGCAACCCTCCGCGAGTGGGAGGTTATCGTAGTGTATGGCCCGGCTGACCACTCGCACTCTCAGGAGTTCTTGGGGGAACTACAGGAGAAGGTTGCGGCCTTAGGTGTGCGCAACTTGCCGCTGATCGTCGGTGGGGATTTCAACTTAATCCGTTCGGGAGCGGACAAGAACAACGGGATTATTAACTGGACAAGGGTGTCCATGTTTAATAACGCGATAGCATCAATGGCCCTTAGGAAAGTGGCCCGCGTGGGCGCACGTTACACTTGGACAAACAAGCAGCTTACACCAGTTCGGTCTGTGCTTGACCGAGTGTTCATGTCCGCGGAGTGGGAAATGTTGTTTCCCATGTGCTCCTTACACACTGAAACGAGGATCGGGTCGGATCACGTCCCTCTGATTCTTTCCTCGGGGGAGGATAGGTTAAAACAAAGCCCCCGGTTTTTCTTTGAGACTGCGTGGTTTGAGCACCCGGAGTTCGAGCAAATCTTCCTCTCCAAATGGGAGACTTGTGTTGCCCGGATCGGGCACACGCGTGGGCCCATGGAATTCTAGATTGCCGCAGGGGCGGGGATGCGTGCGGCCCTAAAAGGCTGGGGGGGAACCAGGGTCGTGAGGATAAGCTGCTCCGTGCGCGTTTGGTCGCGGACCTCGCCCGTATGGATGCAGCTGCAGACTCTCAGGCCTTCTCGGAGCAAGATTGGGCCCAGCGCTATGCTGTAGAGGCCCAAGTTGAGGCCCTCCTACGTGCTGAGGAGGAGTACTGGCGTAGGCGTGGTGGAATCAAGTGGACGCTCAAGGGGGACGCGAATACACAATATTTCCATGCCTATGCTAACGGCCGGCGCCGTAAATGCGCCATCCTAAGACTGCAATCTGAGCAGGGGCTCCTTTTGCGTCAACATGATATTATTCGGCATATTTACGACTTTTACATCCAGTTGATGGGCTTCAGGGAGGAGGCCCGGGCTCGGCTGCGGTCGGATGTTTGGGATACCGTGCTGCGGGTCACGGATGAGGAGAATGAAGGCTTGGGCCTCGCCTTCCTTCCCCAGGAGATCGACCAGGCCGCCCTTGGGATGAAATCTGACACCGCCCCGGGATCGGATGGGTGGCCGGTGGCGATGTTCAAAAGGTTCTGGCAAGTGCTCAAAGGACCTATTTTCGAAGTATGTAACGGGTTTATGCGTGGTACAGTAGATATTTCCCGCCTTAACTTTGGGGTTCTTTCTCTTATCCCCAAAGTCCAGGGCGCGGACAACATTAGACTCTTCCGCCCAATAGCGCTTATCAATGTCCCGTTTAAGATTTGTTCTAAAGCTTGTTCTACGCGCTTATCTCCGGTAGCTCATCGTATTATTAGTAGGAATCAGTCGGCTTTTATCCGTGGTCGCAACATTTTGGAGGGACCGCTGGCCCTCCAAGAAACCGTTCACTCGCTCAAGCGCACTCGCCAGCCGGCGATTCTTTTAAAATTAGATTTTGAGAAGGCGTACGATCGAGTGAACTGGGAGTTCCTCCGACAAATCCTTTTGGATCGAGGATTTTCGTCGGTTTGGGTTCACCGTATGATGCAATTGGTCTCGGGAGGCCAAACGGCGATAGCGGTGAATGGAGAAGTAGGGAACTTCTTCCGCAACAAGCGTGGGCTACGTCAAGGGGACCCAGCCTCACTGTTGCTTTTCAACTTTGTGGCGGACGCCCTGGGCGCTATGCTAGACAAAGCTCGCACAGCTGGCCACATTAGGGGAGTGGTCGGTAACCTGATCCCAGGAGGCGTGTCACACTTGCAGTATGCGGATGACACTCTTCTCCTTTTTGAACCCGACGCTCACAATATCGCAACGGTTAAGGCCATCTTGCTGTGTTTTGAACTCATGTCCGGGCTAAAAATTAACTTCCAAAAGTGTGAAGGTGTCCATAGGGATGGACGCGGCCGAAAGTGAACGGGTTGCCAACTTGCTTAATTGCAAACTTGGGAAGTTTCTGTTTACCTACCTCGGCCTCCCAATCGCAAAGAAGAAATGCTCGATTGCCGATTGGGAACCTCTCACCACTAAGGTGGCGGACCGGGTATGTCCGTGGAGAAGCCGATTTATGTCTTCAGGGGCAAGACTAATCCTTACCAACTCCAGCCTCTCATCCCTACCAATGTTTGCCATGGGTATGTTCTTTTTGGCTGCTGGGGTCCACACGAAAATGGACACACCGCAGGCACGTTTCTTTTGGGAAGGAGCGGGCCCTAAACGAAAGTACCACTTGGTTAAGTGGCAAGCCGTTTGTAGACCTAAAGCCCAGGGGGGCCTCGGGATCATCAACTCTAAGCTGATGAACATAGCGCTTATGTGCAAGTGGATCTGGAAGTTGTCCCAGGGAGGGACCGGCCTCTGGATTGACCTCCTTCGTGCCAAGTATTTCCCACAAGGGAATTTCTTTGAGGCAACACCTCAGGGGTCCCCATTCTGGACCTCCATCCAAGCCCTCAAACCATACTTCGCCAGGGGTGTGAGGTTCACGGTTAATAACGGCCGCTCCACGCGTTTTTGGCATGACGTTTGGATAGGCCAGCAGCCTCTCTGGTCGGAGTTCACCCATCTCTATTCCATTGCGGTGGAGCCCAACCAATTGGTTGCTTCGGCCCTTAGTGCCACTCCGCCCCCTATACACTTCAGAAGAGAGCTTGTGGGGCCGGAGCTGGAAGATTGGGATCGCCTTCTGGCTCTGTTAGCAAATGTGCGTCTGTCGGACTCCGCAGACGTGGTCTCTTGGAGACTTTCGGGCTCTGGCAAGTTCACTGTCAAGTCCCTGTATCGCGAGTTATGTCGCGGCCATGCTCCTATGGCAGCCACGTGGCTTTGGAAGGCGTGAATCCCGCTAAAGATTAAGGTCTTCCTATGGCAACTATGCCAAGATCGCCTTCCTACCTCTATCAATATAGCTAAGCGCAATGGCCCCACTTCTGGCCCTTGCACTTTGTGTGCTGACGCGGAAGATGCTGACCACGCGTTCTTCCGGTGTCCTTTGGCGCGTTTTGCTTGGAGTGCGGTCCGTGAGGCCGCTGGGGTGGATTGGGATCCATGCTCACGCTCTGAGCTCGTGTCACTCTTATCCTCGATCCTGGGCTCTCTGCGCCGGATCATGTGGACGTGTGCCTCGGCCATGTTATGGGCCTTATGGAACATTGTAACAAGCTTACTATTGAGGGAGTGTTTCCCTCTCATCCCGCTGATGTTATTTTCAAATGCATCTTATTCTTGCAGCAGTGGGCTTCGCTGGGAAGGCAACAGGACTCTCATCTTCACCGACAAGCTATCGCACGACTTCGCTCCGTCTACTCAGCGTCCCGAGCTCCGTCTCCTTCGGCTGCTGCCTCATAGGGATGGGCAGTCCTTTTGGTGTTGGATCCCCCCGAGCCTGCGTGCTCGTTAGTTTGGCTGGTTAGGCCATGTACTGCACTTTATCTCGCCGTCGTGACCATTGTGGCATGCCTTAGAACATGGTGACCTCCGTATGTTTGACTGTTCATTTATGTACGCTGCCTATATTGAGGGCTTTATTAATTTAAAGCCGGACGTCCCTGACGTCTATATTCTAAAAAAAACATGAAATGGGACGGCCAAAGGTTCTTTTGTTGAGTAGGCACATGATAGTGATGCTAAATTAGCAATTAACAAAATTTCTGCGCGTTGGTTACACACACGGACAAGGTGCTCGTGTACACATTCGAGTCAACAGCCTACATTAACAAAAAATAATTAGTTGAGTTGAGCCTACATCAACATTATGAGGTCAGTATGCAACTACCCAGCATTCATCACGAAAGAGACCACTACCCATACCATAAATTTACTCTTGATGAACAACAGTCCACCTGTGCTATGGAGAAGGGGAAATTTTCCTGAAATTTTGATGAGGGCAGCTCGTCCGTCGAACATACTCTCTCGGCGTCTTATATTTAGGAAAGGAAGAAATATTATTTAGCAGCTCGATTTGTGGAGTTGCAAACAAAACACAGGCCCGCTTGGCACTAGTATTATATTAAGCAGAATCATTCCAGCCACCATAGATATTCTTTTTTTTGGGGGCAGGAATCATAGATATTCTTCGAGGGGGCACAGAATGAACATCACCGAGCACTGAAAACGACACACTAGTTTATCCAATAAACAGGAGTGAGAATCCAGACCATCTTACAAGTAAGTTAGCGCAACTAACCCATCGCAAATCCAACAAGAACATCCCAACCAACAACCGAACATAATCCAACCAGAACATTCCCTCCCCCAAAAAGAAAACAAATTCGACGAGAACATCTCGTCTCGCTTTACGGCCGGGTAAAGAAAAGAAAAACCCAAAGAAAGGAGGAAGGAGTACTAAAACAAAAAGAGAAAATATACTCTACTCAAAATAACCAGGCCAGGCCCAAGCGCGGCCCGCCCGTCGCGATCGCGGTGCATCATCCTACGGTCGGCGTCGCTTCGTCCCCGTCGGTCGCCCACCCTCACCTCACCTCTCCTCCTCCTCTCGCAGGAAATACTCTTCCGTCCCCCATCTTTGAACCTTCCTCCTCCTCCGCGCTGACCTACCCTCACCCTCCCCTCCCCTCCCCTCCCCTCCCCGGCGACAAACCAGGCCCTCCTACATAGCGGCAATCCATTCCGGCCTCTCAGCCCGCAGCAGCACCCCCGCCGCAGCTCCCGCGACGCCGAGCCGGACGGACGGGAGGAACCACCGCCCCGCAGCACGCGCGCGCCGGTAGGGCGAGGGAGGGGATCGATGGCGAAGCTGTACGTGCAGGCGGTGCCCCCGCCGGATCTGAACAAGAACACCGAGTGGTTCATGTACCCGGGGGTCTGGACCACCTACATCTTCATCCTCTTCGTCTCCTGGCTCCTCATCCTCTCCATCTTCGGCTGCACCCCCGGCATGGCCTGGACGCTCGTCAACCTCGGCCACTTCGCGGTACCCGCCTCTCCCCCTCCCCTCCCTCCCTTGCACGTCTCCGGCTCTCTCCTGGATTAGGATTGCGATGGGGATTGGCTGCTTGCTTGGCTTGGCTTGGCCGCCCCCCGTGGATCTGAAGGCTTGCGGTTCGAGTTAGTTTACCTTGATTGCTTGCTTCGTGCGGTCAGGAATTGGGGTAGATCGTTCGCATCTGCCCACCCATCGCCTTCCCTAGCTACAAATTGCTACGACGCATTCACCAATCCTGCCAACTAATAAATTTTGGTGCTAGTATTGGCTTGGCTTTCCCACCCTACTGGTGCTGGATGCGTCCCCCCTACTCAACCACTCATCATTCGCGTACCAGCAAGCACTAGCCGTAGTTTGAGATGAATGGAATTCCAAACCTCCACGGTATGCGTGTGTTGTGGTGGCGTGCGTTTGTACCGGCTTGTTGTTGATCGTTGCTTTATATATATAAAGCGGGGTGAAAGCCTTTTTCGGTAAACCTCGACGGTAGCCTGCATTTCAGTCCATGCACCAAGGTGTTTTAGGATTTCTATCTAATCCTCTATGCATTCAGGTTTCAGCTTACCATCATTTTGTTGTTATGTCTTGCATGTTCCTCCCTTATGAGTATACAGAACAGATAAGTATCACTAGCAAGGATTGATGTCTCATTTCTACTCTCAAAAATGTTGAAATAGCAAAACATAGGTATGCCCCTGTTGGGTTATAGTAGGTAAAATAGCAGAGTACACCGATTACCATTCTGTCTGCTGACATACACTTCCAAAGACTTTTTAGCACAGAGTTCATATAGTTATACAGTGCTTTTTAGCTTAGATATCATACAGTTATGCAGTGCTCCCTACACTATGTCTGTTTACTATATATATCATTCATGTATTCTTGGATAGTACTGACTACTTACTAGGGCGAATTAACCACAATTTGCCACATTTCCAACCTCGTATTGTCCTTAATGCACCCTAAGTCAGTATCTATATCCAAAGCATTTCCTTGGTCACTGTGGAGCAGGAGGAAAGACTAAAAAATTCAGAGGTGATGCGTTGTGTTAGAGAATAGGTTCATCCCAGGGTATGCATTGTCATGGATATTAACCTTCACATGAAGTGTATTCTAGTTTGAATGTTTATTGTTTCATAATAGCCAAACAAATAGCTTGCATTTAATCATTCTTTTGCTGCTTTAAATATAATATATAATAGTAATAATGTAGTGGCAAAATCCATGGAAGTTTTCTGGTAGTGAAATACCGCAGTTCTATTTTCCCCAACCTCCAATTCTGGAAGTAATAAATATTGCTATTTTTCTCACAAGATTATATTGTGAAGCATGCCATCTATTTATCTTTTCTGTTGTCATTTCTTTCCTAATTGAATCTTCATTTCAGATTACATACCACTTCTTCCACTGGAAGAAGGGAACTCCATTTGCTGATGACCAGGGGATGTATAATAGATTGACTTGGTGGGAGCAAATGGACAACGGCAAGCAGCTTACTCGCAACAGAAAATTTCTTGTTGTGGTTCCTGTAGTCCTGTAAGTGTTATTCTGTTTCAATCTCTTCAATACTGCTTTTGGGGGCTTATTTGGCAAGGAACAGCATGGCAGGATGTATGCACAAATATTAATTCTGGCTAGTCATCAAATACTATACCTATTCATTAGTTTTGCAAAGATCACTTGTTAGTAACATCCAATCTAACTAGCATATTTACGCTATTATCCGTTTGTAAGGATTGGGCATTGCTTTGAATATAATGATTTTGTGCAAGCGACATCAAATCATCCAAGGAACTATAATTCATCAATTTAATTTCTTAAATGTTTATAGAAATTCGACATCAAGGATCTCATATGATACATTTATATGGGCCATCCCATGTCTTCAAGTGATTGCATGTTATATCTTTATTTCTTGTGGTATTATCTTCGTGGCTTCATGCATTAGTGTTTTTATGCAAAATTTTGTCTGATTGACTTAATTATCTTTAATAATTGATACTACCTTCGTTCCGAATTATAAGATGTTTTGGATATTTCAATATGGACTACATACGGACTGAAATGAGTGGACAAACACATTAAAACGCGTCTATATACATCCGATTCAGAAAAAAAGTTAGACCATCTTATAATTTGGAACGGAGGGAGTAGTAAACTTGGCGGCAAACTGGTTAAGCACTTGGCTGTGATCATGCTTGTGGCTGGTGTGTGAGCAAGCAACAAAGTGATCACAACTGATTATACTATTTTTGTGCGGCCTGTAATTCGCTAGAATTGTTCACCTGCCATCTGAGAACATAGTTAGCCACATGATTACTCTGTTTGATTAAACTACAATTTTAGTTTTTTCTTTATGAGTGGACAGATCAGTCACATTTTATATATGAATTATGGACAATCAAAATCCAGTATGTTGTGTCTTTTTTAGATAAAATTAAATAGTGATTGTTTGGCATATACGAAATATGTTTGGCTTTAATATGTTTCTTATTTAGTGCATGGACATTAAAATTTGGGATAACATGCACGGTAAATCTTCATTTCCATCATATGAGATACTTCATGAGATTTGATTAGTTTTTTGTCATGACTTTAATGATTTGTGTATGCTGCATGTTATCATTATAGGACGAATTAATACAGCTTGATATTTCCAGATTCTCTATTTTCTGTTACCAAAGTTTTTACTTAGCTCCTTGCAGAAACAAACCTTTTAGCTAGATGGAATTCTGCATATTGTTTGTAGTGGCCACAATATCAGTCGATGTTGTGGTTTGGGCTGCTTGTCGATACGGAAGTATTGACTCATTTTGCGCTCATATAGGCTAACAGTATGCCATATCGGTCTGTTAAGGACAGAACGATATTAACCTTATATCCACTAGTTTGAAGATCTGATAAATATTAACGGTCTGCACCAGCTTGATCAAGATGCTTCTCTTGTGTTCAGAACAGGCCTGCTAATTTGTATCTCTTGAAGATTCTTTTTTCTTTTGACATGGCATTATTATTATTTACTATGCGGAAATTTTGTGAAGGGGAGCCTTGGCGCAGCGGTAAAGTTGTTGCCTTGTGGCCATGAGGTCACGGGTTCGAGTCCTGGAAATAGCCTCTTGCAGAAATGTAGGGAAAGGCTGCGTACTATAGACCCAAAGTGGTCGGACCCTGCGCAAGTGGGAGCTACGTGCACCGGGCTGCCCTTTGGTACGCGGAAATTTTGTACATAGTTATCCTGATTTATCCAAGGAAATAAGTCATCTCCTAAACGTCGCTACACCGTGTGGGCGCTCTGAGGTGGACGACTGAGATCGTTGCCCAGAATTTCTCTGTTAGGCAAGAACCCAGAAGAATGTGTGAAAACGTTTTGGACCTGGAGCGAGCAAGAGTCCAATGGAGAGAGAGGCCGCCGCCTGGTGTGGCCGATTTGCTTGTGGACAGAGGAGATGTGGAGCTGGGCTAGTGCTTGAGCTCGCTGAGGCTCGCCGGCCTGGGGGCTGCTGGGAGCGGAGGTAGGTGCAGAGTTGGTTGTTGGGAAAGAGAAGGTTCGGAGTTGGTTGTTGGGAAAGAGAAGGTGGTAAGGGCGGTGCAGAAGGGGCATACAGGGAAAGATTGAGCTAGGCGCGCTGTACAAGGGAGCTGGGTTAGAGAGAGGTAGGATGTGAGCGGTAGAGCTGCTAGGGTTAGTGTTGGGTCATATAGTCCATGCTGTTGGGCTTAATGTTGCCAGCCCAGGAATACCTGTTGAGCCTAATTGTCACATAAGGTTGGAATTTGCTGCCGTATGAGATAATAATTTCTTACTTCCTGCCATATAAATATTATTTTTATTAATTTTGCCCAACGCCCGCCATGTCGACGTAGCACCCTGGGCTCGACGAATGGACTCAACGACATGAAACCTTTGCTTCTATCCATGAAATGCAAAGATAAGATTAATCTTAATACATTTATTTATGTTAAGCTGATAGTTCGTTATCAGAAAAACTCTCATGTTGTTCGGCAGGCTTCTAATGTTTGTAACAGTATGACTAGTTTTTTGATAACTCATATATTTGGAACAGTATTACTAGTTCTTTCTCTAAAAATAGTTTACCTCCTCGCTAGCTAAAATTATGCTAAACAACAGATCAAAAAAAAAGAAGAAGCTAAACCGTGAATTGTATGTTGTTGAACTGTGCTATTTTAAGAACTACCAGGTCACCTGATCTTACGGAAAATGTGAATTCTTTAGCCCTTGTCTGAACGTAAATACATCCTTTACTCGTATATTCATGATTTCCTCATGGGTTGTCCATTTCTTTCGACTGTCCTTTATAGATCTGAGTGAGCATCATGATTTACGGGGATGTCTCTGTTCCTTTGCAGGTACTTGATCGCTTCGCACACCACAGACTATCAACATCCTATGCTCTTTTTGAACACCATTGCAGTCACAGTACTGGTTGTCGCGAAACTACCGAACATGCACAAGGTCCGGATTTTTGGAATCAATGCCGGTAACTAAGCGGCAGCATCCCAGGGTAGACAGCACTCAATATCATGTTTCATTTGAATGGCTGGATGGTGTTGCACCTAGTTCTGAATTCGCTCGTCAGAGTACCAGTGTGTAGTGTTTGAGAGCTGTTAGTAGATGACATGTGATCATTGTACAGAGAAACGCTAAAAGGCCTGAAAAATGATGCTGTTTTGCGACTTTGCCCGACACACGTTCTGTAGACTCTTTATGCTGCTATATGTTTTGTTGCAAGTATTTATCACTTGATACATGTACAGTTTCTCCGTGCCTGAGGTTTTCCGTTCTATTCCCCGTAATTTGAGGTAAGATCAAAAGGAACTGCGTGTGCATCTGTGCTTGTCCACAGGCCATCAGGTCGTGCGCAAACCTGCCAGCAAACCGTTCTGGTCGATGGTGTTTTGTGCAGTGAGACCCAGAACAGTACAGTAATCTGGATGAGATGCCCTTCTCTTCTGAAATTTGCATGGGAAATGGTTGTGTATACCAACACTTCGCCTTAGGATACTTGTTTTGTATCCCTGCAACCTTCTCTGGGGCATGGAAGCAGCCTTCATTCAGATAATGTTGATGCATGGCAACATCGGAATCACGGAGTTAACCATCTAAATTGGTCACAATTATTTCATGTATCTTTTCAGTGTCGTCACTTATTTACCATACGCACATTCAGGTTGTCACTGCACTGCAGGGTGACTTGGCTGGCCAAAAATCATGTTCATCAGACAGAAAGTAGAACCCAAGTTTTATTAGAGGCCATGGAAGGTTAAACAACCAGTTTGGTACTATGCACACTCTTGACTTGTTATCCTTCGTTTCTTCCGTTGAGTGCGAATGTTCGTCACAGATGCAGATGCAGTCCACGTCAACTGCTGCAACCTCAGCATGGTCCGTCCGTCCGGACCAGCGGGCGAGCTAGCTTGCTTCGTGACGAAGGAAAGTGGCGATGCCAGGACTCCCTCTTCAGTCAAGCCACAGTTCCAGCGTACCATGGTCGGATCCTGAGACTTGAGATAAGAGGCCGGGTCATTGTTTCAGCATGAAAAAAAAACCTAGCCAGGCTATGCTTTAATTCCATTCGGGGTGTAGGTATCACCTGAACCGTTCACTAAACCGCCTTTCGGCAAAAAATCTGCCGGCCCTGCCACCGAGCTTGGACTTTTTTTTAAAGGAAAAGACCATTATGGCTAGCTTTATTAAAATTAGAGTCTTGATAAAGCCCACATGTCTGGTATACTAGGCATCTATCCATACATCATGTGTGACGTGAGCATGAGGCAACCCACATGGCTGTGTGTGGGCGAGCATTAAAATTGCCCACACCTGTGGGCGCAGCTACTTCATGCTACACGTCCAACAAGTATTACTCATCTTCATCTCGCGCGTGTGTCACGAAGCAAAAATGCCCACACGTCCTGGCACAGCTACATCAGGTACCCGCGGGATGACGATTTAGTTGCCATGCGGGATGGCAGATGTAGTTATTCGGGATGACAAATATGTTGTAAAAGCATGACAACTCTATCTATTTTGATTAACTATAGTTGCCATATTTAATTTATGATAGTTTCCGCGTGTAATCAAACCGTAGTTGCCGTGTGTGATTAACTACTTGCTACATATGATCAAACAGTAGTTGTCATGTGTGTTTACCTAGTTGCTACGTGTAGTCCAATCATAGTTGAGTTGTATGGTTAATCACAGTTGCCACGTATGTTTATCTGGTTGTCACGGACGCGCAACTGCAGTTGCCGTCTAGTAACAAATCATAGTTGCCATGTATGTTTACCTAGTTGTCACGTACGCCTAACTGCAGTTGCCATCCAACAACGTATGAGTATCGTGTGGGCGAAAAACAGTTCGCCAACACGCGCGTGGACTAGGTGGTGGCTGTGGGGCAGAAACTAGTTCGCCCACACAGCGCAACTGGCAAACCACGTGCTGCGGGGCGTGTGCGCGAACTCTCCAACGTCCACACACTAGCCCCGTCCTACATGGCATGTAAATTCTGACTCAATGTGTCAAGATTCGTGCAAACTCGACTGGACGGTGATACACGCGTGTGGGCGAGTTACAAAACTACCACACGTGTGGGCGTTATCATTTGGGTAAAATTAAACAGGGATTACATTGTCCACGATGTTTGAAACTAGGTGCCACCGAGCTTGGACTGACCGTGGTTCTTCCCGTTCTGTATGAAGCCACATTGGCTAGGCGCGTCCAGTGTGAGAATCAATGGCCGAGCTCAGGGCAAAAAATAATAATAATAAAAAAATCAATGGCCGAGCTGACCGTGCATCTAGTCTAGAGAATTTTACTGTGACGCATGCTCCCGCGTGTCAGCGAGTGCGGGCAGCATCGATCCACTGCGCGCGGCACCCGCCGACCAAGGTGAATGGGACGGCGGCAGCATTTGGGCAGGGTCCTCCCAGAGATCCCGGCCGGCCGGTGACATGCGCATAATCCATGGACGCAGCGCAGGAGGTCGATCGAGATTCCAGTTGAAATTGTTGGCCAGGTGCCGTTGCTTTTTCGCCACGACAACTTTTTGCTCTCCATGTTGCACAAGCCCACCACCATCTGCAGCCGTCAGCTTCTACAGTCTTGTTCATACTACCGATTAGCAAAGACAGCTTGCCCAAGCTAGGAATCTTCGAGCCACAAACTCCAGCCGCGAGATCGAATTTCCCATGGGAACCAGCATTGTACCCGTACGTGTAAGCTAGCCTGGCTTCCTGATGCGTCCGGGGGTTACGGGGGCGGCGTCGGTCTTGGAAAGCTGAGATAGACAGCTGAGAAGGAGAGCACAATTGTTAAAAATTTACGGAGATACTATAAAATCTCACATCAGATTTTTAGGCATGGTAAATCTGACATGTTTTATGACAATTTTTTTGTATTTTTTTAAAGTAAAAACAGGCCATTATCTACCTTATTCATTCAAAACAGGCCAGAGCCTGGATGACCAGGGGTCAGTTACATGCATGAGTTTGGATGCAAACTAATGCTCTATCCCAGGATCACAACATGAAGAAGCAGGAAGAAAGAGAGACATGGGTGGCCAAAACCACTCATGGGTAAGCTAGATAAGAGCAACTCTAGCAGTCGCCGCATCCCGCCCCGACTCGTAAAATAACCGTTAAAGTGCGGGTCGGGGCGGAAAAACCTGCCCGATTAGATCCTGCATCCCGCCCCGACCCACAAATATTTTTGCGGTGCGCGGCAAAACTTCTCCTCCAACCTCTAGTTTCACGGGCTAGGAGGCCGACCCGAGCTCAGCCCCTATCCGCAGCGAGATTTGGCGGGAGGGGCATTTCTGCGCGCCCTTTCCTGCTCCCCCACCCTCCGCCACCATTGCCCCGCCGCCGCACGCTCCGGTGCATCCTCCGCGTCCGTCCCTCGCCGCCATGGACGACTCCCATCTGCCTCCCGTCACCGTCGAGGTCGCGCACGCCCCTTCCCCTCGGGCAGATCCCGTCGCCGGCCATGTTGGCCCTGCCGTCGCTCAAGCTAGCGCCGCCCCTGCCCGCAAGCGGCAGGGTAACGTGGTCGTGCAGGGCGGGAATCCGGTAGCCCCCGCCGGCAGGGCTCACGCTCCCGACGCCAACGCTGCTGCGCGATCTCGACCGGCGGCGGAGAAGGTGACCAAGGCCGCAGCCGGCAAGAGGAAGAGGAATCCGGCTACAAACAAGCCGCCTCCTTCATCCTCGAGCTCCATCCCGAAAGAGGTGCCCCGGTGATGCCATCCAACGGTGCTGCTCCCCCCGCAAGCGAGGTGTACGACGAAATGGCCGGAAGGTATGCGTCTTCGGTCATGGTGCTTTCCTTTCGTTTTTGCCATTTTTTGCGATAGCTCGTGACTTATCGTTCAATATAGTGGTGGTTCAAACAATGCAACTGCCGAGTTCGTGAACTTGTTGGACACCAATGCCGTTGACATTGATCAAGCCCCATTCGCCGCATTCGACTACAATGAAACGGAGGGCGGCGTGGATGATCATGGTTGTTAGGACAAATTGGCGGAGATCAAAGCGGAAGCGTTTGAGCAATCACAATCAAAATCTGGGAAAAGCCAAAGATCGAAGAACTACACGATCATGGAATGTGGTGTCTCTTGATGCATGCAGGGGTACTTCTCAAACCGCCAAGAGATATTGGCAAAGTATCGAAGATCAGTACTTCCGCATTATGGCAAAGTATCCCAATAAGACTCCACGCACATTTCGGTTGCTTCAAGGGCGTTGGGAGAACATCAAGCCTATGTGCAGCCGTTGGGTAGCTTGCTTGGAGCAAGTACGCAATGCACCTCCAAGTGGTACCGTGGAATCCGACTATGTGAGTTTGTTTTTCCTTTGTTCAAGTTGTGCATAATCATATTTGCATCATGAGAATTGATTACATCACTTTGTTCAGATTGTGTAGGACAAGATTGCCCAACATAGATACAAAGACATGGAAGCTTTGGAAGGCAAATTCTTCAAACTAGAGCATTGTTGGGAGTTGCTCCAAAAAGTGCGAGAAGTGGAAGTTGATCGACAAAGAATCCCCACCGAAGAGAGGCTCGCTTACAAACATGGATGAAGATGAGGATGATGATGGCCCAAGAAATTTGAACAAGCCCGATGGCGACAAGAAGACTAAGGAGAAGATGAAGAGAGAGCAAGAAGCATCGAGCTTGAGGGAGAAGATTGATGCCATGGTGCAATCAAACGAGTTGATGTTGTTGAAGTCATTGGAGATCAAGAAAGAGTTTGCCGAGAAGAAGGCAAAAGAGAAGTAAGAAAAGTGGCAATTGCTCAAGGAAGAGGGGCTCCGCAAAGCTTCCATTAAGGAGAGAAGAGCACGCGCCACTGAAAACAAATCCATGTCCTTGTTACTCGCCGAAGAGAACAAGATCATGGCAATGAACCGCGATGACATGGACGACCTCACCAAAATATGGCATGATATGGCAAGGAGAGAAATCTTGAAGATGAGAATGGTCGCATCGGCCGGTCCGTGTTACAGTTCCAAAGATGTTTTCTCTGCTCCATATGGTGGCAATGTCGATGATTTCGGTGCGGGAGTTGGGACAAGCGCCGGACGTGGATTCGGTGGTGCCGATGAACTTCAAGATGGACTCGATGGCGTGGAGTGAAGATCGACCAAGATGATGCCGGACATGGTCGTATCTTTTGCAAGGCCCTCTTTTGCATTTGTCGTACTGAAATTGGCTTTTATTTGCGCGTAAAACTGTGTTATGTTTGTTTGAATTTGAACTTATTTGTGGGAACTTATGGCAAATGCGAGAATTGAGCGTTTTCTGTTTCTGGGTCAACGCTGCGGTGTCCAAACAGACCCCACAAAGGCCGACCCGTAAAAAAGAATATTCCGCGAATATCCTTTCATATGGGTCCTTTGGGGGCCTGTATCTGAGGCTGTCCGAGCCAGCCCGCAAAAGCGGTTTCCCCCGAACTGCAAACGCGTTTTGCGGGCCGGCCGGATGTGGGGTCTGCTAGAGTTGCATGTGCCCATAAGTCGAGCATCGCGTTGTCTTCTGGACACCTAGCCATGTTGCTTTATAGAACCAGAAGCTCTGCAGTGTGACGGCACACCATAGTTGGTGACCACATTCTATTTTGAAAGGTCCTCTCATTTCTAGCTTGCCATAGAGTGAGGGCACATGCAACAAAGAGCACGGTCCAGAGAGGGCCAAAGATATTGCTTTGTGTAACTCCTTCAACAACATCAGATATATTTGTAGCGCTTCTTGCTCTGCTTTCAACGACCAATCTCACCTGTTTGAGATTGTGATTGCACAATGTATTGCTCTTCGTGCATAGGCACATATATATGATGTACAAAGGTGGGCCACGAACCTCAACTATACAAGGAACTAGGAGGCGGGCCCAATACACAATATGCACATAACACATATACTCAACCCCCCTCCCAGTCGAAGCGGCACCGCGGTTGACACAAAGACTGGACCGGAACTCCTCAAATGACGCCGTAGGTGAGGGAGTCCTGTATTAGGGGGTATCCGGACTGCCGGACTATATACTTTGGCTGGACTGTTGGACCGTGAGGATACAAGACTCAAGACTTCGTCCCGTGTCCGGATGGGACTCTCCTTTGCGTGGAAGACAAGCTTGGCGATCTGGATATTATATTTCCTTCTTTGTAACTGACTCCATGTAAACCCTAGCCCCCTCCGGCATCTATATAAACCGGAGGGTTTAGTCCTTAGGGACAGAATCATAATCATCATAGGCTAGCTTCTAGGGTTTAGCCTCTACGATCTCGTGGTAGATCAACTCTTGTAACACTCATATCATCAATATCAATGAAGCAGGAAGTAGGGTTTCACCTCCATCGAGAGGGCCCGAACCTGGGTAAACATTGTGTCCCTTGCCTCCTGTTACCATTAGCCTTAGACACATAGATCGGGACCCCCTACCCAAGATCCGCTGGTTTTGACACCGACATTGGTGCTTTCATTGAGAGTTCCTCTTTGTCGTCGCTGTAAGGCTCGATGGCTCCTTCAATCATCAACGACAACATGGTCCAGGGTGAGACTTTTCTCCCCGGATAGATCTTCGTGTTCGGTAGCTTCGCACTGCGGGCCAACTCGCTCGGCCATCTGGAGCAGATCGACAACTACGTCCCTGGACATCAGATCAGGTTCGGAAACCTAAACTACACGGCCGATATCCACGGAGACTTGATCTTCAACGGTTTCGGGCCTATGCCAGGAGCGCTGGACAATCACGATGAGCAAGGCTTAGACCTGCTGTCGGACAATGCTCGGGATATCGCCCCTGCAGGAGCCCCGGACCTAAATCAGGGGCAGATTGCATCGCCCGAGGACGGGTGGATGGACCCCGCCCCGGAGGCCGCATACCCATCGGCGGTAGAGCCAAACACAGACTTCACCCCCAAGGAAGCCTGTGACACCGGACCCCCGTACTCGTATCCGGTTGTAGGTTCCAGTTCACACACTCCCGAGCCCGCAGAATCCGGGTGGGCTCCGGTAATGGAGTTCACCGCTGCTGATATCTTCCAGCACTCGCCCTTTGGCGACGTGCTGAACTCATTAAAGTCTCTCTCATTGCCAGGAGGCTCTTGGCTGAACTATGTCCGGCTCGAGCGGGAAGCAGGCGACGAAGGAATTCATTGCCCACCCACCACCCACTTCATAGCCACTGTCGACGACATAACATACATGCTTGAATTCGACTCTGATGATACCGATGGTATGGACGTCGGCGCAGGGGACAATTCAGAACCACCACTCACGGGGCGCTGGACTGCCACCTCATCATACGATATATACATGGTGGATACGCCTAAGGAGGACGACGGCGACAAACCGGAGGATAATCCCGAGGGACGAACTCATCAAACCGCCCCGGGACAAGAGCACAGTCCGGATGACGATGCATTCATCATCCCGGAGGCACGCTTGGAACGAGATAACCTCCACAGAAGACTTATGGCCACTGCAAGAAGTCTAAAGAAGCAGAAGCAAAAGCTTAAAGCCACACAAGAAACGCTCAATCGCAGATGGAATAAAGTACTAGACACTGAAGAAAAGTACAACGACGATCGCCAAACAAAGAGAAATCCAAAGCGCAAGCTGCTACCAGAATTTGACGACGAGGCTGTTCCACCCAAGAACAATACAGCCAATAGGCCGAACAAACCACTTAGAAACCGCAATGGAGCAGCTACCGACGACGCACACGATTTACATGAGCTCCTGGATAAAAAGGCTGGCGCGACCAGGTCCATCTATGGATCTAGAGGACACACCCCGGCACATGACTATGGTCACCAAAACGATCAGACTGATCGTGTACCAGTTCGGAATCAGTACCGGACACATCAACAGCCGACGGCATGCCATAACATGTCCAGAAACAGAGGGGCTGCTCACCTCTTTGTGCTTCACCAAAGAGGTACTAGACCATGAATTTCCACAAGGTTTTAAACCTGTGAACATAGAGGCATACGACAGAACGATAGACCCCGGGGTCTGGATTGAGGATTTTATCCTTCATATCCACATGGATCGTGGGGACGACCTCCACGCCATCAAATACCTTCCTCTCAAGTTGAAGGGACCAACTCGGCACTAGTTGAAAAGCCTCCCTGAAAATTCAATCGGAAGTTGGGAGGAACTCGAGGATGCCTTCAGGGCCAATTTTCAAGGGACCTATTGTCACGCCCAATATGCGACCCTATCCAAAAGGAACTCGAAGGTCACACCAAGGATAGACCCGCATATTGAAACGCTTTTGCAAGATGGATATCATTACATCAACATTACATAATAGATGGGGATACATACAAGAGGCATACAATGCCACACGAATACAACATCAACTTACATAAGAGCATTATCCGACTACGGATGAAACACAAACAGAAACTCAAACGACATCCACCCTGCTAGCCTAGGCTGCCGACCTGGAACCTATCCCCTGATCGAAGGAGAAGCAGAAGAAGAACTCAATGCAAGCAAGCATCGCTCTCGCGTCATGATCATCGCATAACCTGTACCTGCAACTGTTGTTGTAGTAATCTGTGAGCCACGAGGACTCAGCAATCCCATTACCATGGGTATCAAGACTAGCAAAACTTAATGGGAAAGGAAGGGGTAAAGTGGTGAGGCTGCATCAGCGACTAAGCATGATATGGTGGCTAACATACGCAAATAAGAGCGAGAAGAGAGCAAATGGAATGGTCGTCAACTAGTAATGATCAAGAAGTGATCCTGAACTCCTACTTACGTCAAACATAACCCAGAAACCGTGTTCACTTTCCGGACTCCGCCGAAAAGAGACCATCACGGCTACACACGCGGTTGATGTGTTTTAATTCGTATCTGGTGTCAAGTTATCTACAACCAGACATTAACAAATTCCCATCTGCCTATAACCGCAGGCACGGCTTTCAAAAGATTATACCCTGCAGGGGTGTCCCAACTTAGCCCATGATAAGCTCTCGCGATCAACGAAGGATATACCTTCTCCCAGGAAGACCCGATCAGACTCGGAATCCCGGTTTACAAGACCTTTCGACAATGGTAAAACAAGACCAGCAAAGCCGCCCTGATGTGCCGACAAATCCCGATAGGAGCTGCACATATCTCGTTCTCAGGGCACACCGGATGAGCAAGATGACGGGTTGGCATAGACCCTGGTTTCCCAGGGGGCGCCGGACATCGCTCGGTTTGGACCAACACTTAGACAAG
>NC_057798.1:610737309-610740243 GCF_018294505.1 Triticum aestivum | reverse complement strand
GACTCCCAAGGGAAAAAGGGCTAGGTGAGGCAAATGGTAAAACCAATGTTGGGCCTTGCTAGAGGAGTTTTATTCAAAGCGAACTGTCAATGGGGTCCCATAAATCATCCGACCGCGTAAGGAACGCAAAATCCGGGAACATAACACCGGTATGACGGAAACTAGGGCGGCAAGAGTGGAACAAAACACCAGGCATAAGGCCGAGTCTTCCACCCTTTACCAAGTATATAGATGCATTAATAATATAAGAGATATTGTGATATCCCAACCAAAATCCTGTCCACCATGGAGAAATCTTCAACTTCACCTGCAACTGGCAACGCTATAAGAGGGGCTGAGCAAAAGCGGTAACATAGCCAAACAACGGTTTGCTAGGAAGGGTGTCAAAGGTTAGAAGTTCATGGCAATTTGGGAGGCTTGATGAGCAAAAGATAGGTAATGCAGCATAGCGATAAAACGAAGCAACTAGCATAGCAATGATAGTAGTGAGATCCAGGGTAGCAGTCATCTTGCCTGAAATCCCGCAAGGAAGAAGAATGAATCCATGAAGAAGAAGATGAAGCCACGAAGACGAACCAAGCATAGACGAACGAATCCTCACGATCGCAACGGAACAAAAACTATCGAGAATAAGCACACAACAAGGTAAACACACCACACATGAACATGACATGATGCACGAACAAGCATGATGCAAGACAAAGCTACATGAGGCTACTCATGGCAAGAGATGATGCAAACAAGAGCAACACATCAAGGCAAGTTTAAATGAGGCCGGGAACAACATATAACAATTTCGGTAAGTCCTCATATGCATATTTCGAAATTGGTCCAGATCTGAAGAAACCTTATGTTCAAGTTGTTAAACAGCAATTTAAGATGCACCAAGATGACCTACACGAGATTCTAGTCAAGTTACATATAAAGTTCATTTAGTTCGGAGCTACGGCCTAGAAGATATGAGCAAAACAAGTTAAACATGGCATTGATGCAAAATGCATTCAAACATCAAGCAAACACACAAAAACAAGGATGCAACATGATCATATGAAGCTACATGCAATTCTAAGCAAGTTTCATATAGAGCACACTCAAAACGGAGCAACGGTTCAACACACACACATGAAACAAGTTATAGCAACAATCTGTCCAAAACAGCAACTAGGCATCTTGCAAGCATCAAATCAACATGCTACAGCACCACAATATGAAAACAAAAGGCATGGGCATGATGTACAGGTAAAGCATTACAAAACATGAACACTGAGCTATCTTCAGAAATCACTAGAACATGCTCAAACACACATGGAAAGATTGCAAATAACAACAGTTCAGACTTTGCAGAAAATAACATCAGGTTGCAATGTTTAGAGCTATCAAACAACATGTTACAGGAACTTAACATGACAAACAAAGGCATGGCATGAATCTACTAATTGCATAGAACAAAAGTCCTTTACTGACCATGAGCCAAAAAGGAACAGAAAATATGATGGCACCCATGTAAACATAGCAAGTTATAATACAGATTAAAACATGGCAGAAACAGAATTATGAAGGCATGTAGATGAGCTTGTGCAACTCACTACAGAGCAATACATGGCATGACAAGGCAACCAACAGTAATAAGGCATGTTTGTGAAGCTAAGCATGGCAAGAGGAAGTTCATAGGGTACATGGAACACTAGCAAAACACATGGCAACAACTGAACTTAATGTTAACAGGCTGACAGCAACATTATGAAGCAACTTTGGAGCAAGATATGAACAAGCTACAGCAAGCTATAATTGCAACCAGGGGCATGAATGGATAGAGGATGACAGGTAGAACAAAACATATTTAGTGATCATCTCTAGATTATGCATAGAATGATTTGTAGCAGCAGGTTTACGTAGCATCACGAAATAACAGATTCAGCCTAGCAAAACAGCAACATCAAGTACCCTACTTAACAAGTTCGATTCACTCAGTACAAGTCATTGGATGACAAGATAAGCATAGCATCATTAATAAGACATGTTTATGAAACAAACCAAGGCAAGAACAAGTTCATAGCATGCAAGGATCAACTACAACAACCTTGGCAAAATTGAATAACAAGTAAACAATCTGCCAGGAAACATTTTGAAGCAAAAGTAGAGCACGAAAATGACATGCTAGACTACTCCATAATTGCAACCAGGGGCATGAATGGATAGAAAATAACCACATGTTCAACACACCCTTACTGAAGTATCTCAAAATATGCATGGATCTCTCTGTAGCATCAAGTTTACATGGCATCAAAATAACAGCAGAACAGGGACTAAAATCAGCAACATCACGATGCCTAGTTTGCATGCTTGTGCTAGTCACCACATTGATCACAAAAATACATGGTAAGCACCTATGTAAAGAAGACATAGCATAGATCAAAACACATATAGACATCAACCTCATAGGATGCACACATCAATCATGGCAAAAATGACAAAAGAGCTAGTTCTGTTAACAGACAGTAGAAAACATTATGAAGCACTCTTGCAACGATGATTCAGGCATCAAGATGACCTCAAAAGAATATGATGCAATGGAATGAAATGAAGTACTCGTTGAGGCGAACAATTTGAAATATTACACGCATGAAACGGAGCTACGAATGCAGAGATACAATGCGATGAACATGGCATGATTATGTCAAAATACAGGGACTTAGCAGATTCGGGGTCAACCTTCAGCTTGCATGGATATCGAGGCGGCGGCGCGAGCTCGCCGGAGAGATCGCCGGAGACGACGGGGAAGACGCCGGGGAGGCCGGAGATGGCGGATCCGGACCGGATCTCGCCGGATCCGGCCGGGGCGAGCCGGAGGGGCGACGAGAGAGGCGCGGTGGAGCGCGAGAGCGGCCGGGAAGAGGCGGGAGGACGAGGCGCGCGGGCTCTGGCGGAGCTCGG
>NC_057798.1:610734160-610737107 GCF_018294505.1 Triticum aestivum | reverse complement strand
CTTCGAGCCCCGCGGGCCGCGGCAGAGGAGAGAGACGGCGGCGGCCACGTGGGAGCGTGCCACTGGCTGTGGGCGGCGGCAGGGTGACATGGCGTCCTCCGATTCGTCAGTGCGACGTGGCGGCGGCGGTGGACACGTCCGGTGGCGGGGGCGGACATGTCCGTCGGCGGCGGGGAAGTTTGCTAGGGTTTCATCTGCGCGAAAAATCCGGGAGGGGCACATATTTATAGGTTCTGGGAGCTAGGAGAGTCCAAATGAGGAGCGGTTTTCGCCCACACGATCGTGATCGAACGACCGAGGGCATGGAGCGGAGTTAGATGGGTTTTGGGCCACTTTGGAAGGGTGTTGGGCTGCAAAGAGAAAGGGGGGTTTCGGGCTACGCGGTTAACCGTTGGAGTATCAAACGACCTTCAAATGGCACGAAACTTGACAGGCGGTCTACCGGTGCTATACCAAGGCCACTTGGCAAGACTCGGTCCATTCCGATAAAGTTTAACACCCACTAACAACAGGAGACAAAAGGGGAACGCTGGAGGGCATAGGAGCATCGGATTGCAAAACGGACAACGGGGAAAATGCTCGGATGCATGAGACGAACACGTATGCAATGCAATGCACATGATGACATGATAAAATGCAACATGCAATAAAATGACATGGCAACTACAGCGAATAACTGGCAGACACCTGGCGCATCGGATCCGGGGCGTTACACCTATGTCCGACCTCTAGACGCGGACGATTTAAGTCACATAATTCAACAGCCCGGAGAGTCCACCCGCAAGCTTTGGAACAGATTCCTCACTAAGAAGAATCAAATTGTCGACTGTCCGGATGCCGAAGCCCTAGAGGCCTTCAAGCACAATATCCGGGACGAGTGGCTCGCCAGACACCTCGGCCAAGAAAAACCGAGGACAATGGCAGCCATAACAAGCCTTATGACCCGCTTTTGCGTGGGTGAAGACAGCTGGTTGGCCCGCAGAGGCACCAGCGACCCAAGTACATCCAAAATCAGGGATGACAATGGGAAGCCATGACGCAATAAAAATAAACGTCTAAACAAGGAAGAAAGTCTAGACAACACAATGGTCAACGCCGGATTCAGGGGCTCTCGACCCGGTCAACAAAAGAAGGCACTTAAAGGCAGCAAAGAAGGACCGTCCGGCCTGAACAAAGTCCTGGACAGACTGTGCCAAATCCATGGCACCCCCAAAAAACCTGCGAACCACACTCACAGAGAATGCTGGGTCTTCAAGCAGGCCGGCAAAATAAATGCCAAACACAAGGGAAGGGAACCACCAAGTGAAGACGAGGATGAGCCTCGCCAGCCGAACACTGGGGGACAGAAAAAATTCCCACCAGAGGTAAAAACAGTAAACATGATCCACGCGACTCACATATCCACGAGAAGGCGCGAATGCGCGCTCAGAGATGCATATGCTATAGAGCCCGTTGCACCCAAACTTAACCACTGGTCGGCTTACCCGATCACTTTCGATCATAAGGACTACCCAACTAGTGTTCGGCACGGAGGATCAGCTGCCTTTGTGCTCGACCCAATAATCGACGGATACCATCTTACTCACATCCTCATGGACGGCGGCAGTAGTCTTAATCTAATATACCAGGACACTGTCCGCATGATGGGGATAGACCCATCCAGAATCAATCACAGTAACACCACCTTTGAAGGGGTGATACCAGGCGTCGAAGCCCACTACAGGGGCTCCCTCACACTAGAGGTGATATTCGACTCCCTAGGCAACTTCAGAAGCGAAAAACTACTCTTCGCCATCGCCCCCTCCAAAGCGGTTATCACGCATTGCTCGGGAGAACGGACTTTGCCCGCTTCAACGCAGCACCGCACTACGCCTACCTTACACTCAAGATGCCCGGTCCACACGGCATCATCACCGTTAACGGAAGTACAGAGCGTTCCTTACACGTGGAGGAATACGCGACGGCTCCAGCAGTCGGACTCTAAGCGGCCTCCAATACCAGAAAGCATGATTAGTCGTTAAGACCATGGACACGGTTAGACGAGTCCAGTAGCCCAGATCAACCTGATCTAGGAGCCACACATGTAATCCCATAGAGGACACCAGGGGCTATAAATAATTAATAAAGCCCAATTCTCGGCCTAACCTTATAAACGGGCCAATGTCTTACACTTTTACTATCCATTAGTGATAGCCAACTTTTCGCACGCTTATGTCATACTCTTATACATGAGTTTTTCTTTTTGCAGACACCATTCTTGCGACACCCTCCCAAGACACGGCAGAACGGGGACAAAGGTGCAGACGTGCAGCAGGGCCCCGCTCAAAGGTTTCTATTTAGGTTAAGCCCTTGTGTAAACCTTCTTTGTTGTCTCTTGTTGCCTACACATCCCATGGGTACTACACCCGCAGAGGATACTGCCGTTATTGGCATTTCGCCACGACAGATTAATGCACGTACCTGGGAATACATGGGTCATAATAAGGGGCGTTACTCAGCCCAGTATACGTTATAAAGTCCGAATACCTTCGGGAGTGTTCGGCGTCGCGAGTTTGGCCTTATATGCATCAGCTCCGAATCATGTCTTTGGTCAAATGTTGGGTTTGCCCGGCTCCTAGGTTCGCTGCCTTACATTCCGTTCTTATCGGCTAAGGCGGGCAAAGGAGAACTACTGCGATTGTGCCCTGGTTATTTCGGATGGGCACCTCAGTAGAGAAAGCCGAAAACTGATTGTCATGATATAGCGAGAGACTGTTCAACCACTCGAAAACTCATCGAAACCTTTAGGGTTCCCCCGCATTAACGAAGGACCGCTTACCGGTCATGTACACATACGCCCGGATTCGGATATACGCAAAGGTAACCGTCAAACTCCTATGGCTAAGTGAAAGTGTTCAAGCTATATAGTCCGGTTGCCTAGTTCGACGTGCGATCACTTCCTTAATGG
>NC_057798.1:610728122-610733787 GCF_018294505.1 Triticum aestivum | reverse complement strand
ATAGCCTCCATAATTAAAATAACATTGTCTTTACAATGACATGATTTGTCACTCGAACATGACAGTTTTTGAGCACTGAGCCTCTATTAAGCGAGCACCTTCTGCTACCTGCTCCAAGATGTGCTCGGCCGGATACTAGCCCCCCGCCAGATTCTGGCTCTTAACGATGGTGGCCTCCATATCTGTCCAATATGCTTTAACACGGGCAAGAGCCATCCGTGCACCCTCTATGCACGCCGACCTCTTCATGGCATCGATCCATGATACGGCACCAAGGAATTGTTGCACTAAACCAAAATAGCTGTCCGGCTTAGGCCCCTTTGGCCATAGATGGTCTATTACGGACTGCATTGCAAGACCGGACAACCTGTGCAGCTCGGCCATAGCAGCCATCCTCTCACTCAAAGGCAATGTGCGTGTTGGAGCATTGAACTGTGACCAGAACAGCTTTTCCACTTCATCATCTTTTTGACCCTCAAAAAACTTGGCCGCATCAGCCGCACTCTTCGCCAAATCCGCATAGGAGTCTGCAGGACTCCAGCGTCGATCCAGAGGAGCGTACTTCGGATCTAAAAACTTCATCCGCAACAAATAGGGGTTTCCAGCCACGATTTCTCCAGCCTGTCGAAGCTCCTCCCGCGCATCCCTATTGTTGGAATGCGTCTCCTTGGCCGCATCAAGGGCCTTCTTCAGGTCATCCTTACTCGCCTGATTTTCTTTTTCAAGCAACTCATACCGGTTGGCGGAGTTTTCTAGCTCCACAACCATTTCGGCTATTTTGTCTTTGCTCCGGCGACGAGCAGCCTGTTCGGCTCTCAACTCTTCGGCCGCCTTTAGGGCAGCCGCATTGCTCGCCCGGGCCTGTTCCTTGGCCAGGGCAAGTTCCGCCCTCAGGGCTTCCATGGCAACGGCACAGTCTGCAGTCCAAACATATAACATTAGCATTTTGCTCCTCTCAGTTTTTCCTACAAAAAATAATATGGAAAGCAGAGCACATACCTTGTGACTCGTTAAGCCGCTCATTCACCAGTGTGATATCAGCATCAATAGATCCAATCTGCCTCCTTAGTTCGGCAACTTCAACGGACCGGTCGGCTGCCGGATCCTTAGACACCTGCGCATAAATACAACGCGATCATTACTTAAACAATATGATCCTCCGATTGCCGCCTAGGGTGGGTAACCAGAGTCTCACGGGCTACTATCCATATGGAGCACACCTAGCGCGTGCGCCACAGCCAAAAATTATGTATTTTTCATTACATACCTCAAAGCCTCTGAGCAGGCTCATAAAGGCTTCATTCAACCCGCTTGTGGCGGACGAAATCTTCTCGAGCACCATTCTCATTAATGAACGGTGCTCCTCCGAGAGAGTAGCTTGCTCCAGAAGGCCCGTCAGTATGTCCGGCCGGGCACCGAACTATGCCGGACCCTTCTTATCGTCCCCCGTGGGAGCTGAACACTCCGGGCTCAGGGCGGCTGAAGTATTAGCTTCTGGCTTCGGCAGGTCTGGACTCCTCCGTGACGACACCTCAGAGTTGCCCGCCTCATGATGCAGAGAGGTTGGTGGGGTCTCCCTCTCCATCATCTCCGAAAGGAGATCCCCCGAAGACGAACTCTGTCGAGAAGAGCTACTAGCCGAACTACAAAGAATGGATCCTGGTTATTGTTCTCGGAGAAGGAAGTAGCACCTTCGTATTTACAATTAAACTTACAGCTCGGCTGAGCACTGGCCCGTTGGTGGGCATGGCATGGTGAGGACGCCCTTTAGGGCAGGGCCCCCTGGTGAAGCCTTCTTCCCTTGTCTGGGCACCTCCGTCTCCAAGTCTTCGGAGGCGGCCCTTTTCTTCCCGCGCGGGGAGGAGGCCTTAGATTCCCCTCCCCAACTATCCTCCTTTGGGGAGGTAGCAATTCCCCCGGTTTGGATGCGCAATGTGTGAAGTTCTGCTTCTCTGTTCTTCCCTTCGTCTTTCCCTGAGGGCACTTTACTTAGCACACGGCCAAGCATCTTGGCTATAGCGGGACTTGGCGAGCCTTCGGGAAGTGGCGCCGGACACCTTATTCTCTCCGCCTTGCTGAGCCATTCCTGGCCATGGAGGATTTTCAGAATAACGACTATGACAAAAATAGAAGAGGTGTTCGATTTCTGGGTTACTTACTTGGGTATCTGGGCGATTGCAGCTCAGGCCCGCATCCTCGGTGATATCCGGACACTTTACTTGTGGTCCGAAGAATAATTTACACATTCCTTCGAGCGTCAGGCCGAAGAAGTGCAGAATAGTCCGCGGACCCTCCGGATTGAACTCCCACATCCGGAGAGGCCGGCGTTTGCACGGCAACATTCATCGGATTAGCATTACCTGAATTATGCTGACGAGGCTAATGTCCCTCTCAAGAAGCTCCCAGATACAGCTCTGCAATGTTGGTACGTCACTAGCAGATCCCCAATCCCGTCCTATATCGGTCCATGACACCAGTTGAGAAGGAGGGACCGAACGAAATTCGGGGGGATCCACCCACTTTGTGCCTCTAGGAGACGTGACGTAAAACCACCTACGTTGCCATTGATCGGGCACCTCTGGGAAGGAGCCCTATGGCCATGGGGCACCGACATTCCTGCTTATCACAGCACCTCTGCACTCCGCATGTCGCCCCTCAGTCATCTTCGGCTTCACACTGAAGGTCTTGAGCCATAAGTCGAAGTGTGGAGTGACATGGAGAGAAGCTTCACACACAATGATGAACGACGAGATATGGAGGATAGCTTCCGGAGCTAGATCATGAAAATCTAACCCGTAGTAGAACATGAGCCCTCTCACAAAGGGATCAAGGGTGAAGCCCAAGCCGCGAAGAAAGTGAGAAACAAATACGACGCTCTCGTTGGGCTCGGGAGTAGGGATGACCTACCCTGGAGCAAGAAGCCTGTGCTTGATGTCGGCGGTCAGATATCCGACCTCCCTAAGCTTCGCAATGTCCTCCTCTGTGACCGAGGAGGCCACCCACCGGCCTTGGTTGGATCCGGACATGGTGGAGGATCCGGGGTTCTTGAGTTTGGGTTTCGGGTGTTAGAACTCGAGATGCGAAAAGGCGCAAGGGTGGTGGAAAAGAGGGATAGGCCTCGGCCCCTTTATAAAGGGGGTGAATATCAAGCGTCCTCAGCGTGACCGCTTGGGACTTTCCTAAAAACATGGAGTCATACCAACAGGCATCATGGGGTTGCACGCTCCCGTACTGATGGAAAATCCCACGATAAGGGGAGCACGATCTCTGCTTTGGCAGGGCGTGCCAATAAAACCGCCTCGCAACACGTATCAAGGCAGGCCAAGAAAAACCGGTCCGTGTTGGACCAGACCACAGCATAAGAGCACACCGTACAAAAATTGCCAGCAGATCAGATTTATGGAGTGCTATGCTCTCTACAGAGGTGTGCGGAAGTTATCTCGCAATGCCAGGCGCAATCATCGATCTACTTTGGAGTATTCGAAGATGGAACCCGCCTTGCAATGTCGAAGACAAAACTACGCGCCAGACTCATCGTCATTGAAGCCCAGTTCAGGGGCTACGAGGGAGTCCTGGATTAGGGGGTATCCGGACTGCCGGACTATATACTTTGGCCGGACTGTTGGACCGCGAGGATACAAGACTCAAGACTTCATCCCGTGTCCGGATGGGACTATCCTTTGCGTGGAAGACAAGCTTGGCGATCTGGATATTATATTTTCTTCTTTGTAACCGACTCCATGTAAACCTTAGCCCCCTCCGATATCTATATAAACCAGAGGGTTTAGTCCTTAGGGACATAATCATAATCATCATAGGCTAGCTTCTAGGGTTTAGCCTCTACGATCTCGTGGTAGATCAAATCTTGTAACACTCATATCGTCAATATCAATCAAGCAGGAAGTAGGGTTTTACCTCCATCGAGAGGGCCCGAACCTGGGTAAACATTGTGTCCCTTGCCTCCTGTTACCATTAGCCTTAGACGCACAGATCGGGACCCCCTACCCGAGATCTGCCGGTTTTGACACCGACTGTAGGCAAGCCCTTGGTCATGATATCGGCAAATTGTTGGGAAGTAGGAGTGTGTAAAACACGAATATGGCCAAGGGCCACCTGTTCCCGAACAAAATGAATATCCAACTCAATATGCTTGGTCTGTCGATGATGCACCGGGTTAGCGGAGAGGTAGACCGCTGAGATGTTGTCATAGTAGACCAACGTGGCACGGTCAACAGGACAAGAGAGCTCCTGAAGAAGCTAATGAAGCCACGAACACTCGGCGACGGTGTTGTCCACCGCACGATACTCAGCCTCAGTACTGGAATGAGAGACCGTAGGCTGCCGCTTGGACGACCACGAGATAAGTGAGGGTCCAAGGTAGACATAATAGCCCGAAGTGGAGCGACGAGTGTCAGGGCAGCCTACCCAGTCTGCATCGGATTAGGCAGTGAGGGCGGTGTCGGCGGAGGCGTGAAGCGTGACGCCAAGATCCATAGTGCCACAGATATAGCGGAGAATCCGCTGGACGGCAGCCCAGTGAACGTCTCGAGGAGCATGCATATGAAGACACACCTACTGCACGTCATACTGGATCTCCGATCGATTCAGAGTGAGGTACTAGAGAGCACCAATGATAGACCGATAGAAAGCAGCATCCGAAGTAGGAGAACCATCCGTGGCAGAAAGCTTGGCCTTCGTATCAACAGGCATAGCGGCAGCCTTGCATTTAAGCATGCCGACGCGCTCCAGGAGCTCGTGAGCGTACTTCCGCTGATGAAGGAAGAAGCCATCCGGACGACGCACCACCTCGACACCGAGGAAGTAGTGCAATGGACCCAAGTCCTTGATGGTGAACTCAGCATGAAGATGAGTCGTGAGCTGACTGAGGAGACCAACCGTACATGCCATCAGGATGATTTCATCGACATAGAGCAGCAAGTAGGCCATGTAGAGCCCAGATGATAGACGAAGAGCGAGGCATCCAAGCAGGTAGAGAAACACCGCGATGCGCTGGTACCAAGCGCGCGGAGCCTGCTTGAGTCCGTACAAGGACCGCGAAGGCAGGCACACGTGGTCGGGAAGCGCCGGGTCAACAAACCCGGTGGGCTGCTGGCAGAAGACCTGCTCCTCGAGGTGACCATGGAGGAAGGCGTTGGAGACGTCCATATGGTGCACTGGCCAAGCATGGGAGACCGCAAGGTGGAGAATTGTGCGTATCGTGCCGGGCTTGACGACTGGAGTGAAGGTGTCGGTGAAGTCGATGCCACCATGCTGTCGGAAGCCACGAACGACCCAACAAGCTTTGTAGCGATCAAGAGTACCATCAGGATGGAGCTTGTGTCTAAAGACCCACTTCCCGGTAATCACGTTGGTGTGCCGGGGACGGGGAACAAGCTGCCACGTCCGGTTGCACAATAGGGCATCAAACTCCTCTTGCATCGCAACCATCCAGAGCGGGTCACGAAGAGCAGCTCGAACGGAGGACGACAACAGTGACGGCTTAGAGGTGGACGCCGCATGGACGTAGTCATCCGAGGCGTAGTGCGAGCTCGGGCGAAAAACGCATGTACGGGCGCGAGTGACCGGACCGACCACAGGTGCCAGGGGCGCCGAGGGGGCCACAGGCGCCGGGGGGACCGCGGGTGCTGGGGGAGCTGCAGGCGCC
>NC_057798.1:610597501-610727812 GCF_018294505.1 Triticum aestivum | reverse complement strand
CGCCGAGGGGGCCGAGGGGGCCGTGGGCGCCAATGTTGGGGGCGCCGGGGCTGCTACGTCTTGAGCTAGCGTTGGTTTTCCCCAAAGAGGAGAGGGTGATGGAGCAAAGTGTAGCGTAAGTATTTCCCTCAGTTTTGAGAGCCAAGGTATCAATCCAGTAGGAGGCTCCTCAAAAGTCCCACGCACCTACACAAACAAACTGAGAACTCGCAACCAACGCAATGAAGGGGTTGTCAATCCCTTCACGGCCACTTATGAAAGTAAGATTTGATAGAGAGATAATAATATTTTTGGTATTTTATAAGATAGATGCAAAAAGTAAAGATGCAAATAAAAATAGACTGGAAGCAAATATGATAAGAGATAGACCTGGGGGCCATAGGTTTCACTAGAGGCTTCTCTCGAGATAGCATAAGTATTACGGTGGGTGAACAAATTACTGTCGAGCAATTGATAGAAAAGCGAATAATTATGACGTTATCTAGGCATGATCATGTATATAGGCATCACGTCCATATCAAGTAGACCGACTCCTGCCTGCATCTACTACTATTACTCCACACATCGACCGACTCCTGCCTGCATCTAGAGTATTAAGTTCATAAGAACAGAGTAACACATTAAACAAGATGACATGATGTAGAGGGATAAACACATGCAATATGATATAAACCCCATATTGTTATCCTCGATGGCAACAATACAATACGTTTCTTGCAACCCTTTCTGTCACTGGGTAAGAACACTGCAAGATTGAACCCAAAGCTAAGCACTTCTCCCATGGCAAGAAAGAGCAATCTAGTAGGCCAAACCAAACTGATAATTCGAAGAGACCTGCAAAGATAACTCAATCATACATAAAAGAATTCAGAGAAGATTCAAATATTATTCATAGATAAACTTGATCATAAACCCACAATTCATCGGATCTCGACAAACACACCGCAAAAAGAGATTACATCGAATAGATCTCCACAAGAGAGGGGGAGAACATTGTATTGAGATCCAAAAAGAGAGAAGAAGACATCTAGCTAATAACTACGGACCCGTAGGTCTGTGGTAAACTACTCACAACTCATCGGAGGGGCAAGGATATTGATGTAGAAGCCCTCCATGGTCGATTCCCCCTCCGGCAGAGTGCCGACGAAGGATCCAAGATGGAATCTCGCGGATACAGAAGGTTACGGCGGTGGAAGTTGTGTTTCGTGGTGCTCCTGGATGTTTTCGGGGTCCGTGGGTATATATAGGAGGAAGAAGTACGTCGGTGGACGCTCGAGGGGCCCACGAGACACGGGGGTGCGCCCTACAGGGGGCCCGCCCTCCTATCTCGTGGGGCCCTCGGAAGCTTCTTGACTTGCACTCCAATCTCTCCGATCAGATTTGTTCCAAAAATAATGTTCCCGAAGGTTTCATTCCGTTTGGACTCTGTTTGATATTCCTTTTCTTCGAAATACTGAAATAGGCAAAAAAAACAGCAATACGGGTTGGGCCTACGGTTAGTAGGTTAGTCCCAAAAATGATATAAATGTGTAAAATAAAGCCCATAAACATCCAAAAGGGGTAATATAATAGCATGGAACAATAAAAAATTATAGATACGTTGGAGACGTATCAAGCATCCCCAAGCTTAATTCCCGCTCGTCCTCGAGTAGGTAAATGATAAAAAGAGAATTTTTGATGTGGAATGCTACCTAGCATAATTCATAATGTAATTTTCTTCATTGTGGCATGAATTTTTAGATCCAAACGAATACAAAATAAAAGTTCATATTGACATAAGAAATAGTAGTACTTCAAGCATACTAGTCAAAGTAATCATGTCTTCTCAAAATAACATGGCTAAAGAAATTTATCCCTACAAAATCATATAGTCTGGCTATTGCTCTATCTTCATCACACAAAGTATTTAATCATGCACAACCCCGATGACAAGCCAATCAATTGTTTCATACTTTAATAATCTCAAACCTTTTCAACTTTCACGCAATACATGAGCGTGAGCCATGGACATAGCACTATATGTGGAATAGAATGGTGGTTGTGGAGAAGACAAAAAGGAGAAGATAGTCTCACATCAACTAGGCGTATCAACGGACTATGGAGATACCCATTAATAGATATCAATGTGAGTGAGTAGGGATTGCCATGCAACAGATGCACTAGAGCTATAAATATATGAAAGCTCAACAAAAGAAACTAAGTGGGTGTGCATCCAACTCGCTTGCCCACAAAGACCTAGGGCACTTTTGAGGAAGCCCATCATTGGAATATACAAGCCAAGTTCTATAATGAAAAATTCCCACTAGTATATGAAAGTGACAACATATGAGACTTTCTATCATGAAGATCATGGTGCTATTTTGAAGCACAAGTGTGGAAAAAGAGATAGTAGTATTGTCCCTTTTCTCCTTTTCTCTCATTTTTCCTTTTTCTTTTTCTTTTTTTTCTTTTTTTCTTTGGCCTTCTTTCTTTCTTTTTTGGCCCTTTTTTCTTTCTTTTTTTTCTTTCTTTTTGTAAAGTCCGAAGTCTCATCCCGACTTGTGGGGGAATCATAGCCTTCATCATCCTTTCCTCACGAGGACAATGCTCTAATAATGAAGATCATCACACTTTTATGGATTTACAACTCAAAGCTAGAACAAGATATGACTCTATATGAATGCCTCCGGTGGTGTACCGGGATATGCAATGAAACAAGAGCGACAAGTATCAAAATTATGAAGGTGGCCTTGCCACAAATACGATGTCAACTACATGATCATGCAAAGAGCAATATGACAAAAGTAATGTGTGTCATATGAACGGAACGGTGGAAAGTTGCATGGCAATATATCTTAGAATGGCTATGGAAATGCCATAATAGGCAGGTATGGTGGCTGTTTTGAGGAAGGTATATAAAGGGTTTATGATACCGGCGAAAGTTGCGCGGTACAAAAGAGGCTAGCAACGGTGGAAGGGTGAAAGGGTGCGTATAATCCATGGACTCAACATTAATCAAAAGAACTCATATACTTGTTGCAAAAATTTAGAATTCATCAAAAACCAAAGTACTACGCGCATGCTCCTAGGGGGATAGATTGGTAGGAAAAGACCATCGCTTGTCCCCGCCCGCCACTCATAAGGAAGACAATCAATAAATAAAATTGTGCTCCAACTTCATCACAAAGCGGCTCACCATATGTGCATGCTACGGGAATCACAAACTTCAACACAAGCATTATTTAAATTCATAATCACCCAACTAGCATAACTTTAATATCACTACCTCCATATCTCAATACAATTATCAAGTATCAAGTTGATCATAGCATCCAATTCACTTCCTATGATAGTTTTTATTATACCCAACTTGGATGCTCATCATTCTAGGACCAACTTTGTAACCTTAGCAAATACCATGCTGTTCTAAAAGACTCTCAAAATGATATAAGTGAAGCATGAGAGACTAGCAATATCTTCAAAATTAAGACACCACCGTCGTGCTCTAAAAGATATAAGTGAAGCACTAGAGCAAAAACTATCAAGCTCAAAAGATATAAGTGAAGTACATAGAGTATTCTAGCAAATTCTAATCAAATAGGCTTCTCCCAAAAGGTGTGTACAGCAAGGATGATTGTGGTAAACTAAAAAGCAAAGACTAATATAATACACGACGCTCCAAGCAAAACACATATCATGTGGCGAATAAAAATATAGCTCCAAGTAAAGTTACCAATGAACGAAGACGAAAGAGGGGATGCCTTCCCGGGGCATCCCCAAGATTAGACTTTTGGCTAATCTTGAATATCTTGGGGTGCCATGGGCATCCCCAAGCTTAGGATCTTGCCACCCTTTATTCCATATTCCATAAAAGCTTTACGCAAAACTTGAAAACTTCACAACACAAAACTCAACAGGAAATCTTATAAGCTCCGTTAGTGAAAGAAAACAAAACCACCACATAAGTGTTGGGGAACGTAGCAGAAATTCAAAATTTTCTACGCATCACCAAGATCAATCTATGGAGTAATCTAGCAACGAGGGGAAGGAGAGTGCATCTACATACCCTTGTAGATCGCTAAGCGGAAGCGTTCAAGAGAACGGGGTTGAAGGAGTCGTACTCGTCGTGATCCAAATCACCGGAGATCCTAGTGCCGAACGGACGACACCTCCGCGTTCAATACACGAACAGCCTGGTGACGTCTCCCACGCCTTGATCCAGCAAGGAGAGAGGGAGAGGCTGAGGAAGACTCCATCCAGCAGTAGCACAACGGCGTGGTGGTGATGGAGGAGCGTGGCAATCCTGCAGGGCTTCGCCAAGCACCGCGGGAGAGGAGGAGGGAGAGAGGTAGGGCTGCGCCAGGGAGAGGTGAAACTCATGTGTTGGCAGCCCCAAAACCCTCAAGTATATATAGGGGAGAGGGAGGGGGGTGCGCCCCCCTCTAGGGTTTCCACCCCAAGGGGTGCGGCTGCCCCAATCCCATCTAAGGGTGGCGGCCAAGGGGGGAGAGGGGGGAAACTTGCCCCCCAAGTTAGGTGGAAGCACCCCCTCCCCAAACCCTAGGCGCCTTGGGCCCTTGTGGGGGGTGCACCAGCCCACCTAGGGCTGGTCCCCTCCCACACTTGTCCCATGCAGCCCTCCGGGGCCGGTGGCCCCACTTGGTGGACCCCCGAGACCCTCCCGGTGGTCCCGGTACGTTACCGATAAAACCCGAAACTTTTCCGGTGACCAAAACAGGAGTTCCCATATATAAATCTTTACCTCCGGACCATTCCGGAACTCCTCGTGACGTTCGGGATCTCATACGGGACTCCAAACAACATTCGGTAACCACATACAAACTTCCTTTATAACCCTAGCGTCATCGAACCTTAAGTGTGTAGACCCTACGGGTTCGGGAACCATGCAGACATGACCGAGACATTCTCCGGTCAATAACCAACAGCGTGATCTAGATACCCATGTTGGCTCCCACATGTTCCATGATGATCTCATCGGATGAACCACGATGTCAAGGACTCAATCGATCCCGTATTCAATTCCCTTTGTCTAACGGTATTGTACTTGCCCGAGATTCGATCGTCGGTATACCGATACCTTGTTCAATCTCGTTACCGGAAGTCTCTTTACTCGTTCCGTAACACATCATCCCATGATCAACCCCTTGGTCACATTGTGCACATTATGATGATGTCCTACCGAGTGGGCCCAGAGATACCTCTCCGTCACACGGAGTGACAAATCCCAGTCTCGATTTGTGCCAACCCAACAGACACTTTCGGAGATACCTGTAGTGCACCTTTATAGTCACCCAGTTATGTTGTGATGTTTGGTACACCCAAAGCATTCCTATGGTATCCGGGAGTTGCACAATCTCATGGTCTAAGGAAATGATACTTGACATTAGAAAAGCTTTAGCATACGAACTACGATCTTTGTGCTAGGCTTAGGATTGGGTCTTGTCCATCATGTCATTCTCCTAATGATGTGATCCCGTTATCAACGACATCCAATGTCCATGGTCAGGAAACCGTAACCATCTATTGATCAACAAGCTAGTCAACTAGAGGCTTACTAGGGACATGGTGTTGTCTATGTATCCACACATGTATCTGAGTTTCCTATCAATACAATTATAGCATGGATAATAAACGATTATCATGAACAAGGAAATATAATAATAACTAATTTATCATTGCTTCTAGGGCATATTTCCAACAGTCTCCCACTTGCACTAGAGTCAATAATCTAGTTCACATCGCTATGTGATTAACACTGATAGGTCACATCGCCATGTGACCAACATCCAAAGAGTTTACTAGTGTCACTGAACTAGTTCACATCACCATGTGATTAAGACTCAATGAGTTCTGGGGTTTGATCATGTTTTCCTTGTGAGATAAGTTTTAGTCAACGGGTCTGTAGTATTCAGATCCGTATGTACTTTGCAATTTTCTATGTCATATTGTAAATGCTGCTTCCATGCTCCACTTGAAGCTATTCCAAATGGTTGCTCCACTATACGTATTCGGTTTGCTACTCAGAGTCATTCGGATAGGTGTTAAAGCTTGCATCGTCGTAACCCTTTACGCCGAATTCTTTATCACCTCCATAATCGAGAAACAAATCCTTATTATAAGGATAATTTTGACCGCTATCTAGTGATCCACTCCTTTATCACCTTTGTACCCTCTTGCCAGACATGTGGCAAGGCACACATCAGGTGCGGTACTTAGCATAGCATACTGTAGAGCCTATGTCTAAAGCATAAGGGACGACATTTGTCCTTTCTCTCTCTTCTGCCGTGGTCGAGCTTTAACTCTTAACTTCATACCTTACATCTCAGGCAAGAACTCCTTCTTTGACTGATCCATCTTGAACACCTTCAAGATCATGTCAAGGTATATGCTCATTTGAAAGTACCATTAAGCGTTTTCGATCTATCCTCATAGATCTTGATGCTCAATGTTCAAGTAGCTTGATCCAGGTTTTCTATTGAAAAACACCTTTCAAATAACCCTATATGCTTTCCAGAAATTCTACATCATTTCTGATCAACAATATGTCAAGAACATATACTCATCGGAAATTCTATAGTGCTCCCACTCACTTCTTTGGAAATACAAGTTTCTCATAAATTTGTATAAACCCAAAATCTTTGATCATCTTATCAAAGTACATATTCCGACTCCGAGATGCTTACTCCAGTCCTTAGAAGGATCGCTGGAGCTAGCATACCTTTTAGCATCCTTAGGATCGACAAAACCTTTGTGATTGTATCACATACAATCTTTCCTTACGAAAACTGGTAAGGAAAATCATTTTGACATCCATCTGCCAGATTTCATAAATGCAGCTAATGCTAACATGATTCCGACGGACTTAAGCATCGCTACAGATGAGAAAATCTCATCGTAGTCAACTCCTTGAACTTGTGAAAAACTCTTCGCCACAAGTCGAGCTTCATAGACGGTGACATTACCGTCCACGTTCGTCTTCTTCTTAAAGATCCATTTATCTCAATGGCTTGCTGATCATCGGGCAAGTCCACCAAAGTCCATGATTTGTTCTGATACATGGATCCTATCTCGGATTTCATGGCTTCTAACCATTTGTTGGAATATGGGCCCACCATCGCTTCTCCATAGCTCGTAGGTTCATTGTTGTCTAGCAACATGACCTCTAAGACAGGATTGCGTACCACTCTAAAGTAGTACGCATCCTTGTCATCCTACGAGGTTCGGTAGTGACTTGATCCGAAACTTCATGATCACTATCATAAGCTTCTACTTCAATTGGTTTAGGTGCCACAGGAACAACTTCCTATGCCCTGCTACACACGAGTTGAAGTGACGGTTCAATAACCTCATCAAGTCTCCACCATCCTCCCACTTAATTCTTCGAGACAAACTTTTCCTCGAGAAAGGACCCGATTCAAGAAACAATCCCTATTGCTTTCGGATCTGAATTAGGAGGTATACCCAACTGTTTTGGGTGTCCTATGAAGATGCATTTTATCCGCTTTGGGTTCGAGCTTATCAACCTGAAACTTTTTCACATAAGCGTCGCAGCCCCAAACCTTTTAAGAAACGACAACTTAGGTTTCTCCAAACGGTGTCGTCTCAACGGAATTACGTGGTACCCTATTAAAGTGAGTGCGGTTGTCTCTAATACCTAACCCATGAACGATAGTGGTAATTCGATAAGAGACATCAAGGTACGCACCATATCCAATAGGGTGCTACTATGATGTTCGAACACACCATCACACTATGGTGTTCCAGACGGTATTAATTGTGAAACAATTTCCACAATGTCTTAATTGTGTGCCAAAACTCGTAACTCAGATATTCATCTCTATGATCATATCATAGACATTCTATCCTCTTGTCACGAAGATCTTAAACTTCACTCTGAAATTACTTGAACCATTCAATAATTCAGACTTGTGTTTCATCAAGTAAATATACTCAACATCTACTCGAATCATCTGTGAAGTAAGAACATAACGATATTCACTGCATGCCTCAACACTCATTGGACTGCACACATCAAAATGTGTTACTTCCAACAAGTTGCTATCTAGTTCCATCTTACTGAAACCGAGGCTTTTCAGTCATCTTGTCCATGTGATATGATTTGCATATCTCAAGTGATTCAAAATCAAGTGAATCCAAACGATCCATCTGCATGGAGTTTCTTCATGCGTATACACCAATAGACATGGTTCGCATGTCTCAAACTTTTCAAAAAAGAGTGAGTCCAAAGATCCATCAACATGGAGCTTCTTCATGCGTTTTATACCAATATGACTTACATGGCAGTGCCACAAGTAAGTGGTACTATCATTACTATCTTATATCTTTTGGCATGAAAATGTGTATCACTACGATCGAGATTCAATAAACCATTCGTTTCAGGTTTAATACTAATCTTGATGGTAGAGGGAGCGTGCGATGTTTGATCACATCAAACTTGGAAACACTTCCAACACATATCGTCATCTCACCTTTAGCTAGTCTCCGATTATTCCGTAGCTCTTTATTTCGAGTTACTAACACTTAGCAACCGAACCGGTATCTAATACCCTGGTGCTACTAGGAGTACTAGTAAAGTACACATTAACATAATGTATATCCAATATATTTCTATCGACCTTTCCAGCCTTCTTATCTACCAAGTATCTAGGGTAATTCTGCTCCAGTGGTTGTTCCCCTTATTATAGAAGCACTCATTCTCGGGTTAAGGTTCAACCTTGGGTTTCTTCACTGGAGCAGCAGCTGATTTGCCGTTTCATGAAGTATCCCTTCTTGCCCTTGCCCTTCTTGAAACTAGTGGTTTCACCAACCATCAACAATTGATGCTCCTTCTTGATTTCTACTTTCGTGGTGTCAAACATCATGAATACCTCAAGGATCATCATATCTATCCCTGATATGTTATAGTTCATCACGAAGCTCTAGCAGCTTGGTGGCAATGACTTTGGAGAAACATCACTATCTCATCTGGAAGATCAACTCCCACTCGATTCAAGTGATTGTTGCACTCAGACAATCTGATCACAAGCTCAACGATTGAGCTTTTCTCCCTTAGTTTGCAGGCTAAGAAAATCGTCGGAGGTCTCATACCTCTTGACGTGTGCACGAGCCTGAAATCCCAATTTCAGCCCTCGAAACATCTCATATGTTCCGTGATGTTTCGAAAACGTCTTTGGTGCCTCTACTCTAAACCATTTAACTGAACTATCACGTAGTTATCAAAACGTGTATGTCCGATGTTCGCAACATCCACAAACGACGTTTGGGGTTCAGCACACTGAGCGGTGCATTAAGGACATAAGCTTTCTACTATCCGCATAATCGCTACTTTCAACTTTCAACTATATTTTCTCTAGGAACATATCTAAACAGTGGAACTAAAGCGCGAGCTTACGACATAATTTGCAAAAGATCTTTTGACTTTGTTCAGGATAATTAAGTTCATCTTATGAACTCCCACTCAGATAGACATCCCTCTAGTCATCTAAGTGATTACATGATCCGAGTCAACTAGACCGTGTCCGATCATCACGTGAGACGGACTAGTCATCATCGGTGAACATCTTCATGTTGATCGTATCTACTATACGACTCATGCTCGACCTTTCGGTCTCTGTGTTCCGAGGCCATGTCTGTACATGCTAGGCTCGTCAAGTTAACCCTAAGTGTTTCGCGTGTGTAAATCTGTCTTACACCCGTTGTATGTGAACGTAAGAATCCATCACACCCGATCATCACGTGGTTCTTAGAAGCGACGAACTTTAGCAACGGTGCACAGTTAGGGGAGAACACTTCTTGAAATTGTTGTAAGGGATCATCTTATTTACTACCGTCGTTCTAAGTAAACAAGATGCATAAACATGATAAACATCACATGCAATCAAATAGTAGTGACATGATATGGCCAATATCATATAGCTCCATTGATCTCCATCTTCAGGGCTCCATGATCATCATCATCACCGGCATGACACCATGATCTCCATCATCATGATCTCCATCATCGTGTCTTCATGAAGTTGTCTCGCCAACTATTACTTCTACTACTATGGCTACCGGTTAGCAATAAAGTAAAGTAATTACATGGCGTTGTTTAATGACACGCAGGTCATACAATAAATTAAGACAACTCCTATGGCTCCTGCCGGTTGTCATACTCATCGACATGCAAGTCATGATTCCTATTACAAGAACATGATCAATCTCATACATCACATATCATTCATCACATTCTTCTTGTCCATATCACATCACTTAGCATACCCTGCAAAAACAAGTTAGACGTCCTCTAATTGTTGTTTGGATGTTTTACGTGGCTGCTATGGGTTTCTAGCAAGAACGTTTCTTACCTACGCAAAACCACAACGTGATATGCCAATTGCTATTTACCCTTCATAAGGACCCTTTTCACCGAATCTGTTCCGACTAAAGTGGGAGAGACTGGCACCCGCTAGCCACCTTATGCACCAAGTGCATGTCAGTCGGTGGAACCTGTCTCACGTAAGAGTACGTGTAAGGTCGGTCCGGGCCACTTCATCCCACAATACCATCAAAACAAGATTGGACTAGTAACGGTAAGCATATTGAAAAAAATCAATGCCCACAACTATTTTGTGTTCTACTCGTGCAAAGAATCTACGCAATAGACCTAGCTCATGATGCCACTGTTGGGGAACGTAGCAGAAATTCAAAATTTTCTACGCATCACCAAGATCAATCTATGGAGTAATCTAGCAACGAGGGGAAGGAGAGTGCATCTACATACCCTTGTAGATCGCTAAGCGGAAGCGTTCAAGAGAATGGGGTTGAAGGAGTCGTACTCGTCGTGATCCAAATCACCGGAGATCCTAGTGCCGAACGGACGACACCTCCGCGTTCAACACACGTACAGCCCGGTGACGTCTCCCACGCCTTGATCCAGCAAGGAGAGAGGGAGAGGTTGAGGAAGACTCCATCCAGCAGCAGCACAACGGCGTGGTGGTGATGGAGGAGCGTGGCAATCCTGCAGGGCTTCGCCAAGCACCGCGGGAGAGGAGGAGGGAGAGAGGTAGGGCTGCGCCAGGGAGAGGTGAAACTCATGTGTTGGCAGCCCCAAAACCCTCAAGTATATATAGGGGAGAGGGAGGGGGGTGCGCCCCCCTCTAGGGTTTCCACCCCAAGGGGTGCGGCTGCCCCAATCCCATCTAAGGGTGGCGGCCAAGGGGGGAGAGGGGGGAAACTTGCCCCCCAAGTTAGGTGGAAGCACCCCCTCCCCAAACGCTAGGCGCCTTGGGCCCTTGTGGGGGGCGCACCAGCCCACCTGGGGCTGGTCCCCTCCCACACTTGGCCCATGCAGCCCTCCGGGGCCGGTGTCCCCACTTGGTGGACCCCCGGGACCCTCCCGGTGGTCCCGGTACGTTACCGATAAAACCCGAAACTTTTCCGGTGACCAAAATAGGACTTCCCATATATAAATCTTTACCTACGGACCATTCGGGAACTCCTCGTGACGTTCGGGATCTCATCCGGGACTCCGAACAACATTCGGTAACCACATACAAACTTCCTTTATAACCCTAGCATCATCGAACCTTAAGTGTGTAGACCCTATGGGTTCGGGAACCATGCAGACATGACCAAGACGTTCTCCGGTCAATAACCAACAGCGGGATCTGGATACCCATGTTGGCTCCCACATGTTCCATGATGATCTCATCGGATGAACCATGATGTCAAGGACTCAATCGATCCCGTATTCAATTCCCTTTGTCTAACGGTATTGTACTTGCCCGAGATTCGATCGTCGGTATACCGATACCTTGTTCAATCTCGTTACCGGCAAGTCTCTTTACTCGTTCTGTAACACATCATCTCGTGATCAACCCCTTGGTCACATTGTGCACATTATGATGATGTCCTACCGAGTGGGCCCAGAGATACCTCTCCGTCACACGGAGTGACAAATCCCAGTCTCGATTCGTGCCAACCCAACAGACACTTTCGAAGATACCTGTAGTGCACCTTTATAGTCACCCAGTTACGTTGTGATGTTTGGTACACCCAAACCATTCCTACGGTATCCGGGAGTTGCACAATCTCATGGTCTAAGGAAATGATACTTGACATTAGAAAAGCTTTAACATACGAACTACGATCTTTGTGCTAGGCTTAGGATTGGGTCTTGTCCATCACATCATTCTCCTAATGATGTGATCCCGTTATCAACGACATCCAATGTCCATGGTCAGGAAACCGTAACCATCTGTTGATCAACGAGCTAGTTAACTAGAGGCTTACTAGGGACATGGTGTTGTCTATGTATCCACACATGTATCTGAGTTTCCTATCAATACAATTATAGCATGGATAATAAACGATTATCATGAACAAGGAAATATAATAATAACTAATTTATCATTGCCTCTAGGGCATATTTCCATCAATAAGGCACTGCAAACTCATTCTTTATTTATTTTGGTGTTAAACCTACTTTATTCCAACTTCCTTATGGTTCATAAACTAATTTACTAGCCATAGATGCATTGAAATAAGCAAACAACACACGAAAAACAGAATCTGTCAAAAACAGAACAGTCTGTAGAAATATGTAACTAACGCAAACTTCTGGAACTCTAAAAATCCTACAAAAATAGGACGTACTGGAAAAATTGTCTATTGATCAGTATCAAAAAGAATCAATGCAAAAGCACGTTTATGTGATTTATTGAATTTTTTATCGTGAGCGCAAAGTTTCTGTTTTTCAGTAGAATCAAATCAACTATCATCATAGTTTATCCTATAGGTTCTACTTGGCACAAACACTAACTAAAAGATAAAAACACATCTAAACAGAGAGTAGATTCAAGATTTATTCCTAAACAGTAGCAAAAACAAATAACATAAAGAAAATTGGGTTGCCTCCCAACTAGCGCTATCGTTTAACGCCCCTAGCTAGGCATAAAAGCAAAGATATATTTAACTAGTGCCATCTTTGGCACTAGATTCATAAGTAGCACGCATGATAGATTCATAAGGTAATTTGACTTTCTTTCTTGGAAAGTGCTCCATGCCTTTTTTGAAGGAAATTGGAATCTAATGTTCCCTTCCTTCATATCAATAATCTAAGGAAAGGTCTACCAAGAATAATAGGGCAAGAAAGATTGCAATCTATATCAAGAACGATAAAATCTACGGGCACCAAATTTCTATTTGCAACAATAAGAACATCATTGATCCTTCCCATAGGTTTTTTAATGGTGGAATCCGCAAGGTGCAAATTTAAAGAGCAATCATCAAGATCATGGAAACCTAGAATATCACATAAAGTTTTTGGAATCGTGGAAACACTAGCACCCAAATCACACAAAGCAAAACACTCATAATCTTTAATTCTAATCTTTATAGTAGGTTCCCACTCATCATTAAGTTTTCTAGGTTTAGAAACTTCCAAATTAAGTTTTTCATCATAAGATTGCAACAAGGCATCAATGATATGTTTGGTAAAAGCTTTATTTTGACTATAAGCATGAGGAGAATTAACAATGGATTGCAACAAGGAAATACAACCTTTTAAAGAGCAATTATCATAATCAAATTCCTTGAAATCTGAGATAGTAGGTTCAATATTATTAGAAGTTGAGGATTCTCCAATCTCTCTTTTACCAAATTTAACATCACGATCTAAAGATTCCGAATTTTTGGGACGCCTTCTAGGCAAAGTTGATTCATCATCACTCCCATAATCATCAAAATTCATATTGCAAAACATAGATCTAATCGCAGTCGCATTAATAAATTTAAGATCCTCATCATTATTTTCATGTAGACTAGAAGAACACGCTTTTATAAAGCTTTCCTTTTTTGCACGCAATCTAGCGGTTCTTTCCTTGCACTCGCCAATGAAAATTATCATTACTTTGAGAGACTCATTGATATCATTATTAGGAGAAGAAGATCCAAGTTTAAGAGAATTAACATCAAGCAAAAGTCTATCAACGTTCCTAGCCAAATCATCAACTTTGAGCAATTTTCTTCAAGCAAGGCATTAAAATTCTTTTGGGAAATCATAAATTCTTTCACACTATTATCAAAATCAGAGGGCATCTTATTAAAATTACCATAATAATTATTGTAGGAATTTCCATAATTATTAGAGGGATTACTAGGGAACGGTCTAGTATTAAAATTTCCTCTATAAGCATTGTTTCCAAAATTATTCCTACCAACAAAATTCATATCCATAGATTCATTATTATTCTCGATCAAGGAAGACAAAGGCATATCATTGGGATCAAGAGGAGTATTTTTAGTAGCAAACATCTTCATAAGTTCATCCATCTTTCCACTCAAAACATTGATTTCTTCTATAGCATGCACTTTTTTACTAGAAGATCTTTCGGTGTGACATTGAGAATGATTAGCCATAATGTTATCAAGCAATTTTGTAGCATCTCCTAACGTAATTTCCATAAACGTGCCTGCTGCGGTCGAATCTAAGAGATTTCTAGAAGCAAAGTTCAAACCGGCATAATTTTTTTGTATGATCATCCATAAATTCAAACCATGAGTAGGGCAATTGCGAAGCATCAATTTCATTCTTTCCCAAGATTGGGCAACATGCTCATGATCAAGTTGTTTAAAATTCATAATATCGTTCCTAAGAGTGATGATCTTAGCGGGAGGAAAATACTTAGAGATAAAAGCATCTTTGCACTTGTTCCAAGAATCAATACTGTTTTTGGGCAAAGACGAAAACCAAATTTTAGCACGATCTCTAAGTGAAAACGGAAATAACTTCAATTTGACAATATTGTTATCTGTATCTTTCTTCTTTTGCATATCACACAAATCAACAAAATTGTTTAGATGAGTAGCGGCATCTTCACTAGGAAGGCCGGCGAATTGGTCTTTCATAACAAGATTCAGCAAAGCAGCATTGATTTCACAAGACTCAACATCATTAAGAGGAGCAATCGGAGTACTAAGGAAATCATTATTATTGGTATTCAAGAAGTCACACAACTTGGTATTATCTTGTGCCATGGCAACAAGTAATCCAACACACAAGCAAACAAAAAAAAGGCAAGCGAAAAGAGAGGAGGAGATTGGGAAAGAGAGGGCGAATAAAACGGCAAGGGTGAAGTGGGGAGAGGAAAACGAGAGGCAAATAAAGTAAATGCGAGGGAGATGGGTTTGTGATGGGTACTTGGTATGTCTTGACTTGAGCGAAGACCTCCCCGGCAACGGTGCCAGAAACCTTCTTGCTACGTCTTGAGCTAGCGTTGGTTTTCCCCGAAGAGGAGAGGGTGATGCAGCAAAGTGTAGCGTAAGTATTTCCCTCAGTTTTAAGAACCAAGGTATCAATCCAGTAGGAGGCTCCTCAAAATTGCCACGCACCTACACAAACAAACTGAGAACTCGCAACCAACACAATAAAGGGGTTGTCAATCCCTTCACGGCCACTTACGAAAGTGAGATCTGATAGAGAGATAATAATATTTTTGGTATTTTATAAGATAGATGCAAAAAGTAAAGATGCAAATAAAGATAGATTGAAAGCAAATATGATAAGAGATAGACCCGGGGGCCATAGGTTTCACTAGAGGCTTCTCTCGAGATAGCATAAGTATTACGGTGGATGAACAAATTACTGTCGAGCAATTGATAGAAAAGCGAATAATTATGACGTTATCTAGGCATGATCATGTATATAGGCATCACGTCCATATCAAGTAGACCGACTCCTGCCTGCATCTACTACTATTACTCCACACATCGACCGACTCCTGCCTGCATTTAGAGTATTAAGTTCATAAGAACAGAGTAACGCATTAGGCAAGATGACATGATGTAGAGGGATAAACACATGCAATATGATATAAACCCCATCTTGTTATCCTCGATGGCAACAATACAATACGTGTCTTGCAACCCTTTCTGTCACTGGGTAAGAACACCGCAAGATTGAACCCAAAGCTAAGCACTTCTCCCATGACAAGAAAGATCAATCTAGTAGGCCAAACCAAACTGATAATTCGAAGAGACTTGCAAAGATAACTCAATCATACATAAAAGAATTCAGAGAAGATTCAAATATTATTCATATATAAACTTGATCATAAACCCACAATTCATCGGATCTCGACAAACACACCGCAAAAAGAGATTACATCGAGTAGATCTCCACAAGAGAAGGGGGGAACATTGTATTGAGATCCAAAAAGAGAGAAGAAGCCATCTAGCTAATATCTATGGACCCGTAGGTCTGTGGTAAACTACTCACAACTCATCGGAGGGACAAGGATGTTGATGTAGAAACCCTCCATGGTCGACTCCCCCTTCGGCAGAGTGCCGACAAAGGCTCCAAGATGGAATATCGCGGATACAGAAGGTTACAGCGGTGGAAATTGTGTTTCATGGTGCTCCTGGATGTTTTCGGGGTCCGTGGGTATATATATGAGGAAGAAGTATGTCGGTGAACGCCCGAGGGGCCCACGAGATAGGGGGGCGCGCCCTACAGGGGGGGGGCCCTCCTATCTCGTGGGGCCCTCGGAAGCTTCTTGACTTGCACTCCAAGCTCTCCGGATCAGATTTATTCCAAAAATAACGCTCCCGAAGGTTTCATTCCGTTTGGACTCCGTTTGATATTCCTTTTCTTTAAAATACTGAAATAGGCAAAAAAACAACAATACGGGCTGGGCCTCCGGTTAGTAGGTTAGTCCCAAAAATGATATAAATGTGTAAAATAAAGCCCATAAACATCCAAAAGGGGTAATATAATAGCATGGAACAATCAAAAATTGTAGATACGTTGGAGACGTATCAGGGGCGCCAGCACCACGGCTGTAGGAGGCATCGCATGCAGGGGGCGCGCCTCAAAGCCAGGGGGCGGGCCAAGAGAGGCGCGCGAGCGCCCTTGTAGAGGCGTCGAGAAGCCCGCGTCACCGGTGGCGGGAGGAACAGCCGGGGGTACCTGGTGAAACGGAAACACATGCTCATCAAAGTAAACGTGCCGGGAAGTGAACACACGATGGGAGATGGGATCATAGCACCGATATCCCTTGGAGTTGGACGGGTAGCCGATGAAGATGCAAGCGACAGAACGAGGTGTGAGTTTGTGAGGAGCGGAGTCGGCAGTTTTAGGATAGCAAAGGCACCCGAAAATACGCAAGCCATCATAAGATGGGGGCGTACCGAAGAGAAGATGGTGAGGTGCATAGTTCCACCGTGGGCGGCAAGGGCGAAGGTTAAGGAGAAGAGAAGAAGTAGCGAGTGTGTCTGGCCAGAAACGAGGCGACACGTTAGCATGGAATAGGAGCGTGCGAACACAGTTGTTCAGAGTGCGAAGGACGCGTTCGGTTCGACCATTCTGCTGGGAAGTATACGGGCATGTGAGACGAAAAACTGTGCTGTGGTGCAACAAAAAAGTGCGGAAAGCAAGGTTGTCAAACTCTTTTCCATTGTCAATCTGAAGAGCAAGGATGGGACGCCTAAACTGCGTGCTGACATAGGAGCAAAAAGCCGTCAAAGTGGAGAGTGCATCCGATTTTCTGCGCAAAGGAAAAGTCCATACAAAATGAGAATAATCATCAAGAATAACCAGATAATGTAAATAGCCTCAATTACTTGGAACCGGATAGGTCCACACATCTCTATGAATCAACTGAAAAGGAAAAGAAGCTATGGTGGTGGAGTTATTAAACGGGAGGCGAACATTTTTGCCGACACGATAGGCATGACAGGTGCGATCCTCCATCTTATGGCAACTGAAACTGAAATTCCTAAGAATATGATGAAGTGTGATGGGGTTGGGATGACCCAAAAGAGCGTGCCAGAGATCGACGCCGGCGGAGAGAGCAACCAGTGCGGTGGTGGAGGTGGACGGTGAATGCATCGGATAGAGCTCGTCGAGGCTGTCACATCGGTGAAGTATCATCCTGGTTCGAGCGTCCTTGACACAAAACCCAAGCTCGTAAAATTCAATAGTAACAGGATTTTCACGAGTTAAACGACGAACGGAAACAAGGTTCTTAATGAGATGAGGTGACACAAGTATGTTAGACAAAGTAATAGGAATGGAATGAGAAGGAAAAGAAGTGTGTCCGACATGTGTGATAGGGAGTGTGGAACCGTCGCCGATAATGATGCGGTGGTCGGTGGTGACGGGAGTGAAGGAGGCAAGATTACCAGGATGAACAAACATTTTTGTCGTAGCCCCGGTGTCCATGTACCAATCATTACCTCCAGTGTAGTTGTTCGGCGTAGGAGCGACATGTAGTGCGGTAAGGAGCACCGGGTCCTAGGGTGCCGGCGGCAGGGCTGGCGAGGGGGATGGAGACGCCATGGGAAGGCCGTAGCCACCGCTCGGCAGCGGTGGTGGGTACTCTCCAGACGGTATGGGAAGCAGCCCTAGCTGCGACTGCGGTGCCGGGTAGGCTGGATGCCCGGCCGGAAAACCTGCTGGCCTACTGACGACCCCCACCAGTACTCGGGAGCCTCGTACACGGGCGCGCCGAACGCCCCGCGCAACAGCAAGGGGACAATGGGCAGAGTCGGTGCTAGCGGTGGGGCAACGACAGATGGGCCGGAGAGCGCCGGCGCGGAGACGTACACCAGCGGGGGTAGCGGAGCCGAGCCGGGATGGCGGGGCGACGCCAAACATGCCGTAGGTAGCGGCCGCCCCATACAGCGGCGGGGCCGCACCGGAGGGCGCCGCCCGTGGGACGACAGAGGCGGCGGACGGGCCGGTGGCCGCCATCGCTGCGTAGCGCGAGCTCGGCGAGCGAAGTGGCAGCAATTTTTTCTCTCTCTCTCTTTTTTCTTTTGCTTTTTGGAATCAAACAGATGCCTGAACCAATATGAACTACTGTTGCATAGCAGAACGGACGCGGGCCTGCAGGAGTCACCGACGAGAGATGCAGCAGGCACTGGAGAATCACCACTGAAGCCAAGCAGTGCAGGAGCAGCACACTAGCAAAACGTCAAGGCATCATCACATACACGACCAACCAGAAGCGAGCTTGCACGGGCGGCGACTGGATCCCACGAACGAACGTACAAGCAATGGATCGATCTGAGAGGCGTCGGCTGCTGGACAAGCCAGGATAGCACGCGGGAGATGTGAAGTGGCGGCGGATTGTGAGAGGAGGGCGCGGAGAAGCGTAGGCCGACGCGGGAGGAGGCGCGCGGGCGGCGGCGGCGGCGCGGAGGAGGCGCGCGGTGGCGGCGGCAGGGAGGGGCAGCGGCAGCTGGCGCGGGAGGCGCGCACGGGCGGCGGCGGCGGAAGCGAGAAAAAGACCTAGGAAACTGATACCATGTTTGAGATTGTGATTGCACGATGTATTGCTCTTCGTGCATAGGCATGTATTTATGATGTAGAAAGGTAGGCCACGAACCTCAACTATATAAGGAACTAGGAGGCGGACCCAATATACAATATGCACAGAACACATATACTCAACATCAACCATGGTGCATGACTCAACTTACACCTCAAAATAATGTGGCTTATAGTCTCTGCAGGTCGGCATATTGCACAATCCACCACTGGGGATATGGAAACCCATATTATCCCTGGTATTTAAATGTTCCAGGAAGGCAAGCCACAGAAAAACTTTATGCTTGAAGGGCACAATGGCATTCCAAACATACTTACTGTATTGCCATGAGACTCCTTGAAAGGTCATTAATCCGTAGAAGAAGGATGTGGTTGGATCTGAGTGATGCAAAATGGTCGCCGATCCTTGCCTTCATAGTCTGGTTATACGACAGCCAAGCACACCATAAGTTGGTCCAGTTCAATAGTAGCTGTGTGAGAGAGGTTTGGGTGTAGCTTCATCTCCCATCCGCCATTGTGGAATTGAGAAGATATGTTGCAAAGAGGATACCTGGCAAAAGAAAAGAGTGCTCGAAAGATGAAAGACAATCTCCCAAATGGTAGCCAGTGATCTTTTCAAAAGGAGATGATGAGACCATTCCCAAGCAAGTAACGTGTGGATTGCATGACCAAGGGGAAGCAAAGCTTTGATCATTTTCCAGATGCGTGTGTCACTATGTGTATTGAGGGAAGGGATTCTGCCAACAGTATAATGTTGCTTGTGTGCAAAACCTTAGCAGCAAACTTGCAAATGAGCGTCGTGTTATGGGCTATGATATCTCTTATTCCCAGCCCACCACAGTCACTGGGAGCAATGACCTTATCCCACGCGACTAGGCAATGCCCTCCGTGGGTCGAGTTCTTGCCAGACCATAGAAAAGCTCTCAAAAGACACTCCAACTTTTCAATTGATTCCTTAGGCCACTGAAAACATGCCATGTAGTAACTTTGGATGGCAGAAAGGATAACATTCATGAGGGTGAGGCGTCCTCCCAAGGATACAAGAGTAGCTAACCATGCAAATAGCCTTTTGTCTACCCGCTGGATGATCGACATCAGCAACCCATGTGTGATCGTGTGTATGGACAGCGACAATCCAAGATAAGTGCAAGGGAATGATGAGAGAGAACATTCCAAGATGTTGGCAATCATGGTCACGCCCCCCTTGGCTATGCTGACGGACACTAGTGTGCTCTTGTGAAAGTTTATTTGCAAGCCCGTGAAATCAGAGAAAGTTGTGAGAATCTTCTCGATCACTCTAGCTTGAGACATGTCCCCTTGAAGAGTATGAGTGTGTCGTCGGCGTATTGCAGAACTGGGAAGAAGGAATCGACATTAAGTAGATGTGCCAGGCGACCATCCTGTTGGAAATTGTAGCACAACCGTTGCAGGACATCAACCACCAAAATGAAGAGGTAAGGCGATAGCGAATCACCCTATCTCAACCCTTCTTGATTAGAAAAGAGTCACCCACCTTCCCATTGATCATCATTTGAGCGGAGCTAGTAGATAGCAGGTCATCGATCCATTTGAGCCACCTTGAGCTGAAGCCTCTAGCCTTTAGAATCTGCAGCAGCCCCGACCAACTGAGACTGTCAAAAGCTTTCCTAAAATCTAGCTTGAGAGGTATGAAGTCTTTGTAATAACATGTTGCAATTTGGAATTTGCTCTTGTTGTCAAAGTGTTCAATTCCATCAGAGACCAAGGGTCCGATCTAGTTCTTTCTTGAGTGACAATTGGCCATAGCATGAAAGAACCTGCTGTTCTCATTGACGAAGACACAGTAGCGTATCTTTGCCCGTCTCCTCCACATTGCCCTCTGCCATAGAATTAGTTGCTCTGCCTTGGCTGTCACAAACTTATGCGTAGTGACCTCCAGGGAATTTAAAGGTCTCCTTTCCTCAACAGTATTAAAGAAATCCACGACTGATGTGTTGTTCTCTATAAGCAGGGACACTTTTGGTTTGTTTTTCCTCCATGCTCGAATGGCAGCTCTGTTACGTCTTAGCTTGAAATTGATAAGTGAAGAGGCTGAAGCTATGCGCCTGGTCCCTTTAAGCTAGCCATCATTGATGATCTTGCAAGCTTCTTCTTGTTCCAACCAATGGTTGTCAAAGCGGAACAACTTACACCTACCGGTTTGATTGTTGAATTGGACCGAAACTAGTGTATGATCAGAAGTTATGGCTCGTAATGCTGATGCACTTGTCTACAAGAAACCGAGGTTCCATTCAGTGTTAGCAAGAGCTCTATCTAATCTGACCAAGGTTGGCTATGCTCTTTTGTTTGACCATGTAAAACGCCTATTATCAATATCAATGTCATCCAGTCCATTGGCTCTAATCCAGTCATTGAAGGTTTCCATAAGCTGCCAGTGGACTCTGCCTTTAGATTTCTCATGAGCAAACCTGCACATGTTAATATATCCTAAAAGCATTCATGGGCCATCCACGTTTGCTACAACTTGATTTATAGTTCAAAAAAATCAGCCCTGTCAGCATCTTCGCAGGGCGCATATATGACAGAGAGCACAAAGGTTGCGTTGCTTGTATGTGAGCTGAATTTGGCGGTCACGTGAAACTTGTCCATACTGATAACTGTGTTGTCCAGAACAGAGTGATCCCAGGCGAGGAGAATACCATCAGATGAGCCCTCCGCTGGCATGTAATGCATAGAGTGTAGATGAGTTGGAAGAAACTCTCTTCTTTTGAGCAACGATATTGTTTCTAGTTTAGTTTCCTCGAAGGCATGCATCCATGGTGGCGGAGTGCAAGGTTTTGCGTAGAGGGTGGCCATAGCAAGCGGTGTCTCACAGCGGATGGGTGGCCGTCGCTGCCGGAGCGGCAATGCGACAGTGCGGTAAACCGTGGTTTGGTGGTCGCTGCTGCCGGAGTGGCCAACGACGGGTGTGGGCTGGTGGCTGCTACGGCTGGAGTGGCCAACGGCGGGTGTAGGGTGGTGGCTGCCGCGGCCGGAGTGGCCGATGGAAGTAGACGTAGCTCATGCTCTCACATAGCTGATGCTCCGTACGTGAAGGCAACGGCAAAGAACCGACAATTTGTATTGGCACGATGATACAAGCACGACAATTTTGGATAAAAAATGAACAAAGACAGATTTGCCATGCTCACCAACTAAATTATTCATTATTAAAGAACATAACGTTTGATTTGTAATGCTCAAAGTTCCAACGTCAGATTTGTAGTGGAGTCCAAAAAATACGGGTTTTAGACGGGGGGGTTTTAGTGGGTTCGAAAATTTAGAGTCTGATATGACGGAACTACGGACTCCCATGGAGCTCGCCCAATTTGATACTCGTATGTGAGGTTTTGAACCTTTGGATCGGTCCAATTTTAATTTGATGATCCCTATTAAATGGACAAGGGCTCCAACAGGGAGACCCATTTCGTTCGTATATGTCCATTTGGGTCAGGATAGACAATTAGCAGCACCCAACACAGCGACCCATTTAGTTTGCATGTCCATTTTGTGTCCATTTGACTAATTTCTGTGTCAAATTTGGATCAGATTGGGTCGAGATGGACTTAGTGCGGACGCCCGTCTATGTCCCTCCTTATCTAGCTTGGCCCACCAACCCATCCCACCTCTCACCCCATCTTTTCTTTCTCTTCCCTCACCCACCGCATCCATCCCACGGGTGGCTTCCCAGGCGATTGCTTCGGCCCAACCACCGAGTTGGTCGCGACTTATGACTCCGACGCCGCCTCGGAACTCTTGTAGGTGGGAAACATCTTGACCTTGATCATTTTCGCCCCCCTCTTCCACAAAATGCAGGCTGCGGCGCAGCAGGTCGTCCGCCATCTCCCGCGCCCATGCTCTCATCCACATGTGCACGGAAGCCATCTCCTCGTCCACACCTTGTTCTTCCTAAGAGAAACCACCACGGTCAGTGCCTCTCGGTTGCCATACCGTCACCTCGCGGAACTCCGCTTTGTGTCCTACAAGCCAATGTTGAGGTCCAGCATGTCCCAACTTCCTTTCAAAAGATCGTGGATGTCGCCTAGAGGGGGGGATAGGTGCTTTAAAATAATCATGGTTTAGGTTGAACAAATCCAGAATAAAATTAACATTCAATTTGTCAATTACGAAACCTAAATAAGCTAGGCTCAACTAGGTACACCAACAACTTATGCTAAGCAAAGATAAACAACTAAGTGATAGCAAGATATATAACATGAAACACTATGACTATCACAAAGTAAAGTGCATAAGTAAAGGGCTCGGGAAAGAGATAACCAAGACACGCAGAGACGAGGATGTATCCCGACGTCCACACTCTTGCGGATGCTAATCTCTGTTTGGAGCGGTGTGGAGGCACAATGCTCCACAAAATGCTACTAGGGCCACCATAATCTCCTCATGCCCTCGTATAATTGTAACGCCCAGGTTTCGACGCGCAGGTGTCTGCCAGTTTTTCGCTGTCATTGCCATGTCATCTGCTTGCGTGTTGCATTTTATCATGTCATCATGTGCATTGCATTGCATACGTGTTCGTCTCATGCATCCGAGCATTTTCCCCGTTGTCCGTTTTGCAATCCGGCGCTCCTATGTCCTCCGGCGTTCCCCTATTCGTCTCTCGTTGTGAGTGGGTGTTAAACTTTCTCGAAATGGCCCGAGGCTTGCCAAGTGGCCTTGGTATAGCACCGGTAGACCGCCTGTCAAGTTTCGTGCCATTTGGAGGGCGTTTGGTACTCCAACGGTTAACCGGGTAACCGTAAGGCCCTCCTTCTCTTTGCAGCCCAACCCCCTTCCAAAGTGGCCCAAAGCCCAGCAAACTCCCCTCTATGCTCTCGGTCGTTCACGATCGTGTGGGCAAAAACCGCTCCTCATTTGGACTCTCCTAGCTCCCTCTACCTATAAATAAGCCCTCCCCGTCCAAATTCGCGGATGTTTCCTACCCTAACCCTAGTTTTTCTCCTCTGCGCCGTGCCGGACATGTCCGTCCCCGGCCGGACATGTCCGCCGCCGCCCCCTCATCCAATCACCTCCTGCCACCTGTCCTCGCCGGCTCTCTCTCTTCCCGCGCGCCGCCACGGCCCGCCCGACTCACGGGAGGCCCGTCCCGGGCCGTGACCGGGCCCGTGCGCAGCTCCGCCGCCCCGCGACGAAGGCCCCGCGCCGCTGCGCGTCCGTCCTCCGCCGCCTTCGTCTCGTCGCCGCCGACCCTGCGCGTCGCCGCCCTGATCCGCTCCGCCGCCGAGCGCCGGCGCCGGTGCCGCCCCGCCACGGCGCCTCGCCGCGACTCTCCTCCGACGCCCCGCGCCTCCGCGACCCCACCGGCCGGCGAGCCCCGCCGCCCGCCGAGGTTGCCGCTGCGCCCCTGCCGTGCCTTGTCGAACCCAGTGCCGACCATCCCCGCGCCCGGCCCCGTCATCCTCCGGCGCCGCCGCGGCCGGATTCGCCGCCGCCGCCTCCTCCGACGACCGCGCCTCCCTCCGGCCTCCTCCGCGCCCCGTGCCGCTCGCCGGAGTTCACCTCGCCGGAGCTCCAGCCGGATCCAAGGGAGTGGACGAGATCCACCACTCCCTCGAACCAAACGGCGCCCCGTCCTGGATCCCCTCGTCCCGGAACGTCCTCGTCCACGTTTTTCGCGGGGTATAAATTCCACCAAGTCCCCGAATCTGTGCAATTTTCATGCCCTGTTCGTCATGCTATATCTCTGCATCCGTAGCTCCGTTTCGTGCGTGTAATATGTCAAATTGTTAGTCTCGACGAGTACATCATTTCATTCCATTGCATCATATTCATTTGAGGTCATCTTGATGCCTGAATCATCGTTGTAAGAGTGCTTCATAATGTTTTCTGTTGTCTGTTAACAGAACGAGCTCTTTTGTCATTTTTGCCATGATTGATGTGTACATCCTATGAGGTTGATGTCTTCATGTGTTTTGAACTATGCCATGTCTTCTTTACAGAGGTGCTTACCATGTATTTTTGTGATCAATGTGGTGACTAGCACAAGCATGCAAACTAGGCATCATGATGTTACTGATTTTGGTCCCTGTTCTGCTGTTATTTTGACGCCATGTAAACATGATGCTACAGAGAGATCCATGCATATTTAGAGATACTTCAGTAAGGTGTTTTGAACATGTGATTATTGTATATTCATTCATGCCCTTGGTTGCAATTATGGAGTAGTCTAGCATGTCATTTTCGTGCTCTACTTTTGCTTCGAAATGTTTCCTGGCAGATTGTTTACGTGTTATTCAATTTGGCCAAGGTTGTTGTAGTTGATCCTTGCATGCTATGGACTTGTTCTTGCCTTGGTTGGTTACATAAACATGTCTTCTTGATGATGCTATGCTTATCTTGTCATGCAATGACTTGTGGTGAGTGAATCGAGCTTGTTAAGTAGTGTTCATGATGTTGCTGTTTTGCTAGGCTGAATCTGTTATTTCGTGATACTATATAAACATGTTGCTACTAATCATTCTATGCATAATCTGGAGATGTTCTATAAATATGTCTTGTTCTACATATCATCCTCTATCCACCCATGCCCCTGGTTGTATTTATAGCTTGCTTTAGCTTGTTCATATCTTGCTCCAAAGTTGCTTCATAATGTTGCTGTCAGCCTGTTAACATTAAGTTCAGTTGTTTCCATGTGTTTTCCTAGTGATCCATGCACCCTATGGACTCTCTATTGCCATGCTTAGCTTCACAAAAATGCCTTCTTATTGTTGGGTGCCTTGACATGCCATGTAATGATCTGTAGTGAGTTGCACAAGGTCATCTACATGCCTTCATAATTATGTTCCTGCCATGTATGAATCTGTATAATAACTTGCTATGTTTACGTGGGTGCCATCATATTTTCTGTTCCTTTTTGGCTTATGGTCGGTAAGGGACTTTTGATCTATGCAATTAGTAGATTCATGCCATGCCTTTGTTTGCCATGATAAGTTCCTGTAACATATTGTTTGATAGCTCTAAACATTGCATCGTGATGTTATTTTCTGCAAAGTCTGAAATTGTTATAACTTGCAATCTTACCATGTGTGTTTGAGCATGTTCTAGTGATTTCTGGAGATAGCTCAGTGTTCATGTTTTGTAATGCTTTACCTGTACATCATGCCCATGCCTTTTGTTATTATGTTGAGGTGCTGTAGTATGTTGTTTTGATGCTTGCAATATGCCTAGTTGCTGTTTTGGACAACTTGTCCTTTAAACTTGTATGGAGTGCATTTGTTGAACCGTTGCTCCGTTTTGAGTGTGCTCTATATGAAACTTGCTTGATTTTGCATATAGTTTCATATTATCATGTTGCATCCTTGTTTTGAGGTGTTTGCTTCATGTTTGGGTGCATTTTGCATCAATGCCATGTTTAACTTGTTTTGCTCATATCTTCTAGGCCGTAGCTCCGAACTAAATGAACTTTATATGTAACTTGACTAGAATCTCGTGTAGATCATCCTTGTGCATCTTAACTTGCTGTTTAACAACTTGAACATAAGGTTTATTCATATCTGGACCAATTTCAAAATTTGCATATGAGGACTTACCGGAATTGGTATATGTTGTTCCCGGCCTCATTTAAACTTGCCTTCATGTGTTGCTCTTGTTTGCATCATCTCTTGCCATGAGTAGCCTTCATATAGCCTTGTCATGCATCATGCTTGGTTGTGCATCATGCCTTGTTCGTGTGTGGTGTGTTTACTAGGTTGTGTGCTTCTTGTTAGTTCCTGTTTCGTTGCGATCGTGAGGATTCGTTCGTCTACGATTGGTTCGGCTTCATCCGTTCGTCTTCTTCATGGACTCGTTCTTCTTCCTTGCGGGATTTCAGGCAAGATGACCGTTACCCTAGATCTCACTACTATCATTGCTATGCTAGTTGTTTCGTTCTATCGCTATGCTGCGCTACCTATTACCTGTTTATCAAGCCATCCTATATTGCCATGAACCTCAAACCTTTGACACCTTTCCTATGCAAACCGTTGTTTGGCTATGTTACTGCTTTTGCTCAGCCCCTCTTATAGCGTTGCTAGTTGCAGGTGAAGTTGAAGATTTCTCCATGGTGGACAGGATTTCTGGTTGGGATATCACAATATCTCTTATATTATTAATGCATCTATATACTTGGTAAAGGGTGGAAGACTCGGCCTTTTGCCTGGTGTTTTGTTCCACTCTTGCATTTCCGCCATACCAGTGTTATGTTCTCGGATTTTGCGTTCCTTACGCGGTTGGGTGATTTATGGGACCCCCTTGACAGTTCGCTTTGAATAAAACTCCTCCAGCAAGGCCCAACCTTGTTTTTACCATTTGCCTCACCACCACCTATCCCTTTCCCTTGGGTCGGCCAACCCAAGGGTCATCTTTATTTTTAGCCCCCCCGGGCCAGTGCTTGTCTAAGTGTTGGTCCGAACCAAGTAGACTGCGGGGCCACCTCGGGGCAACTCGAGGGCTGGTTTTACTCGTAGGATGTCTCATCTGGTGTTGCCCTGAGAACGAGATATGTGCAGCTCCTATTGGGATTGTCGACGCATCGGGCGGCTTTACTGGTCTTGTTTTACCATTGTCGAAATGTCTTCTAAACCGGGATTCCTAGTCTGATCGGGTCTTCCTGGGAGAAGGTCTATTCCTTCGTTGATCGCGAGAGCTTGTCATGGGCTAAGTTGGGACACCCCTGCAGGGTATAATCTTTCGAAAGCCGTGCATGCGGTTATAGGCAGATAGGAATTTGTTAATGTCCGGTTGTAGATAACTTGACACCAGATACGAATTAAAACGCATCAACCGCGTGTGTAGCCGTGATGGTCTCTTTTCGGCGAAGTCCGGGAAGTGAACACGGTTTCTGGGTTATGTTTGACGTAAGTAGGAGTTCAGGATCACTTCTTGATCATTGCTAGCTTCACGACCGTTCCGCTTGCTCTCTTCTCGCTCTTATTTGCGTATGTTAGCCACCATATATGCTTAGTCGCTGCTGCAGCCTCACCACCTTACCCCTTCCTTTCCCTTTAAGCTTTGCTAGTCTTGATACCCATGGTAATGGGATTGCTGAGTCCTCGTGGCTCACAGATTACTACAACAATAGTTGCAGGTACAGGTTTTGCGATGATCATGACGCGAGAGCGATGCTTGCTTGCGTTGAGTTCTTCTTCTGCTTCTTCTTCGATCAGGGGATAGGTTCCAGGTCGGCAGCCTGGGCTAGCAGGGTGGATGTCGTTTGTGTTTCTGTTTGTGATTCATCCGTAGTCGGATGATGCTCTTATGTATTGTGATGTTGTATTCATGTGGCATTGTATGCCTTATGTATGTATCCCCATCTATTATGTAATGTTGATGTCATGATATCCACCTTGCAAAAGCGTTTCAATATGCGGGTCTATCCTTGGTGGGACCTTCGAGTTCCTTTTGGATAGGGTCGCATATTGGGCGTGAAAATAATGCAAGATGCTGTGATTCCACTAAGGGACCGTTGAGGGAGGTCATCAAACCCGTACAAATGGCGACCCTTGGGGGCGATCACCGAACCCGTACAATTGTCAACCCTTGGGGGCAGTCACCAAACCCATACAAATTGCTTAGGGCAATCTCCACAACCTAATTGGAGACCCTGATGCTTGCCCAGAGCTTTACATGACAATGATTGAGCTCCATGACACCACCAACCGTCTAGTATGCCTAAGCGCCCAAGATGTAAAAAGCTCTAGGGCGCCCAAACTCCCAAGAGTAATAAGCTTCTCAAATTTCACTTCCACGTATCACTGTGGAGAACTCAAACTGATGCACGAAATGCAATGGCAAGGGCACACAGAGTGCCCAAGTCCTTCTCTCTCAAATCCACCACAACAGCGAAAGCTATGGAGGAATCTGAGAGGAAGAACAAATAAGAGAACAAAAACAACTCCAAGATCTCGATCCAAGGGGTTCCCCTCACTTAGAGGAGAGACGATGTTGGAAATATACCCTAGAGGCAATAATAATATGGTTATTATCATTTTTCCCATTGATGTGGCTTGAACTACGTCGGTATTTCCCCAAAGAGGAAGGGATGATGCAGCACAGCTGCGGTAGGTATTTCCCTTAGTGATGAGACCAAGGTTATTAAACCAGTAGGAGAACCATGCAACACCACGTAAACAGCTCCTGCACACAAAGAACAAATACTTGCAACCCAACATAAGAGAGGCGTGTCAATCCCTCACGGGTAAAAAGATAGGTAAAATTGTAGTAGATTGGATAAATAGATCTCGCGGGAAAGCGAGATAAAATAAATAAATAAAAATTGAAGCAAGGTATATTTGTGTTTTTGGATTAATAGATCTGAAAATAAAAGCAAATAAAAATAGATCTTGAAGGCAAATATAATAAAGAAGAGACATGGGGTCGTAGATTTCACTAGTGGCTTCTCTCGAGAAAAATAGCATACGGTGGGTAAACAAATTACTATTGGGCAATTGATAGAACTTCAAATAATCATGAAGATATCCATGCAATGATCATTATATAGGCATCACGTACAAGATTAGTAGAACGACTCCTGCCTGCATCTACTACTATTACTCCACACATCGACCGCTATCCAGCATGCATCTAGTGTATTAAGTTCATGGAAAAACGGAGTAATGCAATAAGAACGATGACATGATGTAGACATAATCTATTTATGTAGAAATAGACCCCATCTTGTCATCCTTAATGGAAACGATACATACGTGTCGGTTCCCCTTTTGTCACTGGGATCAAGCACCGTAAGATCGAACCCATCACAAAGCACCTCTTCCCATGGCAAGAAAAAATGATCTAGTTGGCCTAACTAAACAAAAGATTAGAAGAAGAAATACGAGGCTATAAGTAAGCATGCATATAAGAGATCAAAAGACTCAAATAACTTTCATGGATAAAAACATAGATCTGATCATAAACTCAAAGTTCATCGGATCCCAACAAACACACCGCAAAAAGAGTTACATCAAATAGATCTCCAAGAGACTATTGTATTGAGATTCAAATGATAGAGAGAGAGGAAACCATCTAGCTACTAACTATGGACCCGTAGGTCTACAATGAACTACTCACGCATCATCAGAGAGGCACCAATGAGGATGTTGAACCCATCCGTGATGGTGTCTAGATTGGATCTATGGTTTCTGAAACTTGCGGCGGCTGATCTTCATCGACTCACCTAGGGTTTCTGGAATATTGGGGTATTTATAGAGGAAAGAGACAGTGCGGGAGGCCACCGAGGTGGGCATAACCCACTAGGGCGTGCCTAGGCCCCCCAGGAGCGCCCAGGTGGGTTGTGCCCCCCTCGGGGCACCCCTCTGGTACTTCTTTGACCCATTCGGTGTCATTTGGTCTAGAAAAAATCACCAAAAAGTTTCGCTGCATTTGGGCTCCATTTGGTATTGATTTCCTGCGAAGTAAAAAAAAGCAAAATAGCAACTGGCCCTGGGAACTATGTCAATAGGTTAGTCCCAAAAAATGATATAAAGTTGCTATACAATGATAGTAAAACATCCATGAATGATAATATAACACCGTGGAACAATCAAAAAGTATAGCTTCATTGGAGACGTATCAGCATCCCTAAGCTTAATTCCTACTCGTCCTCGAGTAGGTAAATGATAAAAATAGAATTTTTGATGTGGAATGCTTCCTAGAATGTTCATCACATACTCCTTTCTTTGTAGCATGGACATTTGGACTTTTATATGATTCAAAGCAATAGTCTAGTTTTGACATGAAGATTTCAATGCTCAAACATATCAAAAAGCAACCATGTCTTTCAAAATATCAACACTAAAGCAAGTTATCCCTAGCCCATTATGCTCAACCATTGATCCATTCATGAAACACGCTCGCATATTAGCTACACCCAATGCTCAAGTACGATCATAGTGCACCTTAGTTGGTGCTTTATAAGAGAAAACAGAGACTCAAATATAAACAAAAATTGCATAAAGTAAAAGAAAGGCCCTTCATAGAGGGAAGTAGGGATTTGTAGCGGTGCCAAGCTCAAAGCGAAAAAGGTAGAGATAAAACATTTTGGGTGGCATGCTTTTCCTGTCAACGAAAACATCAATTAGTTCCCAATAATTTCCACCCTAGATATATCATAGGCGGTTCCCAAACAGAAAATAAAGTTTATTCCTTTTCCACCATACTTTCACATTCCACGACTAACAGAATCCACGGGCGCCATCCATACCAACACTTTCCAAGGAATTTATTATTTGACAACATAAAGTGAATTCATTTTTAATTTCAGGACTGGGCATCCCTAATACCTTTGCCGTACTCTTGTGCAATGACAAGTGAATAAATACTCATCTTAAGAATAACACATCTAGCATGGAAAATATCAGACACCCCTAGCATTTCATCAGCGGTACGAGCACGCAAACGAGAAATTTATTTTGAATTTTAGAGATGGCACATACAAATTTGCTTAGAATGGCATGAAAATACCGCATATAGGTAGGTATAGTGGACTCATGTCGCAAAAGTAGGTTTAAGGATTTTGGATGCACAAGTAGTGATCATACTTAGTGCAAATGAAGGCTAGCAAAAGATTGAGAAGCATCCAGCCAAGAAACGAAAAATTTCATAAGCGAGCATTAAGCATAACTAACACTGAATAATGCACCACAAGTAGGATATAATTTCATTGCATAACTATTGACTTTCGTGCTTGCATAGGGAATCATAAACCTTAACACCAATATTCTTACTAAAGCATAATTACTCATCAACATGACTCACATATTATATCAACATATCGCAAAACTATTACAAGGAATCAATTTTATTTTGTCCAATGATCTTCATGAAAGTTTTTTTTTATTATATCCCTCTTTAATATCTATCACTTTGGGACTAATTTCATATGTTGCTTTTGTTAGCTCAAACAAATCTAAGTGAAGAACATGAGCATAAAATTTTGTTCTCTCAAAATAGTTTAGGTGAACCAAGAGAGAATTTCTTACAAAATTTACTAACTCTCAAATAAATCTAAGTGAAGCATGAGAGAATTTCTTCAAAAATACTAAAGCACACCGTGCTCCAAAAGATATAAGTGAAGTACTAGAGCAATTCCATGGCTCATAAATATTTAAGTGAAGAATAAGCAATTCTAACAAGTCATAGGACAACTTTGGCTCTCTCAAATAGGTGTGTACAACAAGGATAGATGACTTAAAATAAAACAGCAAAACAAGCAAAGACTCATATCATACAAGACGCTCCAAGCAAAACTCATGATATGTGACAATAAAAATATAGCTTCAAGTAAAATATCGATGGTCGTTAGAAGAAAGAGGGGATGCCACTCGGGCATCCCCAAGCTTAGTTGCTTGCTTCTCTCTTAGATAATAGCTTGGGATGTCATGGGCATCCCCAAGCTTAGACTGTTCTTACTCATTATTCCTTCATCCATCATCCAAAACTTGAAAACTTCAATCACACAAAACTCAACAAAACCTTTGTGAGATCCATTAGTATAACAAAGCAAATCACTACTCTAAGTACTGTTGCAAACCCATTCATATTTTATTTTTTCATTATGTCTACTGTATTCCAACTTTACTATAGCTTATACCCTCCAATACAAACCATATATTCATCGAAATAAGCACACAATGCAAAGAAAACAGAATCCGTCAAAAATAGAACAGTCTGTAGTAATCAGGGAACTTAGTATACTTATATAACTCCAAAAATTCTGAAAAATTAGGACAACGTGGGGAATTTGTATATCAATCTTGTATAAAAAATTCAGAGCAAACGCACATTTGTGTGATTTATGAAAATTATTTTACTGAGCGCAAAAGTTTCTGTTTTTCAATAAGATCAAATCAACTATCACCCAACATGATCCCAAGGGCTTTGCTTGGCACGAGAACTAACTAAAAATCAGAAAACACAATAATAACATTAGCATAATTGTGCAAACACTCAAGAACATAAAGGAAAAGGCAAAAATAAATTTTATTCATTGGGTTGCCTCCCAACAAGCGCTACCGTTTTATACCCCTAGCTAGGCATAGTCCAAAGATCTAAGTGTTGTTATCTTTGTTTCCACTTCCCTTGGAAGTGTTTTTGTCCGGTGCTTTTGCAAAGACAACATAAAACACCTCATCCATAGAGACTTTAGCACTATCAAGTTGCTTATCATTGTATCCCTTTGATTTCCGGCAACAATCCAAGAATAGTGTTGATTAAAATCATTGAAAACTTGTTGGATTATGTCTAAAACAGGGACTTCCTTTTTAAGATATAATCACTATTATAATCAAAAATCATCAAAAATTTGTTTATTTCCAAGCAAGTGTCTTAACATATAATCACTTTATAAAGGATTTCATTTTTCATGGTTCATACCATAAAAATCAAAGATCTCCCTAGCTTCCCGTATTATGTAGTCAAATTCATTCATAAGAACAAGGGTGGCCAACTTTTTAGCTTTGGGATTCTTTATAACAGGTAACTAATAAAACAATCTTTGCAAGGTAGGATGAGTACGGATGATTTTATTCTCAAGTTTTAGAACTAGTGCTGAAATAGCTTCTGCATAAGATTTTGTTTTTTTAAGTATAAGAGCATCATCAAGAGTTAAATTTCTGACACAATTAAAAAATTCTTGGATATCTTTTTCCCATAATATTCCCTTGTCCCAAAACAAAAGGTTTAGCATCCAGATTGCCAGATCGTCCACTTTTAGGAGTTAGGCCATCATCTGTTTTTGCCATGCCAAAGTCATTCATGGTGACAGGTTCAAGCAAATAAGAGACCTGACGAGAAAACGACGAACGAAAAAGAGGGCGGATAAAACGACAAATTTTTGTGAAGTGGGGGAGAGGAAAACGAGAGGCAAATGGCAAATAATGTAAATAGCTAGGAGTTGAGATTTGTGATTCAGAACCTGGTAGATGTTGATGATGTCTCCTAGGCAACGGCGCCAGAAATTGGTACGTGGCCGGGAGACTATCTTGACTTGATCCTCCCTGGCAACGGCGCCAGAAATTCCTTTTGTTGTGGCTTGAAAGGATGGTGCAGCACAACTATGGTAGGTATTTCCCTCAGTGATGAGACCAAGGTTATCAAACCAGTAGGAGAATCACGCAACACCACGTAAATAACTCCTGCACACAAAGAACAAATACTTGCAACCCGACGTAAGAGAGTGGTTGTCAATCCCTCATGGGTACAAAGGTAGGTAAAATTGTAGTAGATTGGACAAATAGATCTCACGGGAATGCGAGATAAAATAAATAAAAAAATTGCAGCAAGATATTTTTGTGTTTTTGGATTAATAGATATGAAAAAAGCAAATAAAAATAGATCCTGAAGGCAAATATAATAAAGAAGAGACCCGGGGCCGTAGATTTCACTAGTGGCTTCTCTCGAGAAAAATAGCATATGGTGGGTAAACAAATTACTGTTGGGCAATTGATAGAAGTTCAAATAATCATGACGATATCCAGGCAATGACCATTATATCAGGATCATGTCCAAGATTAGTAGTCCGACTCCTGCCTGCATCTACTACTATTACTCCACACATCGACCGCTATCTAGCATGCATCTAGTGTGTTAAGTTCATGGAAAAATGGAGTAATGCAATAAGAGCGATGATATCATGTAGACAAGATCTATTCATGTAGAAATATACCCCATCTTGTTATCCTTAATGGCAATGATACATACGTGTCGGTTCCCCTTCTGTCACTGGGATGAAGCACCGTAAGATTGAACCCATCACAAAGCACCTCTTCCCATGGCAAGAAAAATCGATCTAGTTCCCAAAGCACCTCCTAACTAGACCAAAGATTCTAAGAAGAAATACAAGGATATAAGTAATCATGCATATAAGAGATCAAAATACTCAAATAACTTTCATGGATAAAAAATAGATCTGATCATAAACTCAAAGTTCATCGGATCCCAACAAACACACCGCAAAAAGAGTTACATCAAATAGATCTCCAAGAGACCGTTGTATTGAGAATTAAATGAGAGAGAGGAAGGCATCTAGCTACTAACTATGGACCTGTAGGTCTATAATGAACTACTCACACATCATCAGAGAGGAACCAATGAGGATGATGAACCCCTCCATAATGGTGTGTAGATTGGATCTAGGGTTTCTAGAACTTGCGGCCGCCGGAATTGATTTTCGTTGACCCCCTAGGGTTTCTGGAATAGTGGCGGTGTGGGAGGCCACCAAGGTGGGCATAACCTACCAGGGCGCGCCTGGGCCCCAGGCGCGCCCAAGTGGCATGTGCCCCCTCGGGGCACCCCTCTGATACTTCTTTGGTCCAGAAAAAATCACCAAAAAGTTTTGCTGTGTTTGGACTCCGTTTGGTATTGATTTCCCGCGAAGTAAAAAAGAAGCAAAAAAACAGCAACTGGCCCTGGGCACTATGTCAATAGGTTAGTCCCAAAAAATGATATAAAGTTGCTATAAAATGATTGTAAAATATCGAAGAATGGTAATATAACAGCATGGAACAATCAAAAATTATAGATATGTTGGAGGCATATCACCCGTCCACGATAAAAGTTTATTATTCATGCTAGAATTGTTTTGATCAGAAACTTAAATACATGTGTGAATACATAAAGTACACTGTGTCCCTAGTATGCCTCTACTAGACTAGCTCATTGATCAAAGATGGTTAAGGTTTCCTAACCATAGACATGAGTTCTCATTTGATAATGGGATCACATCATTAGGAGAATGATGTGATGGACTAGACCCAACTGTAAGCTTAACATCATATCGTTTAAGTTATTTGCTATAGCTTTCTTCATGTCAAGTATTTGTTCCTTCGACCATGAGATCATGCAACTCCCGGATACTGGAGGAATACCTTGTGTGCTATAAAACGTCACATCATCACTGGGTGATCATAAAGGTGCTCTATAGGTATCTCCGATGGTGTTTGTTGGGTTGGCATGGATCAAGACTGGGATTTGTCACTCTATTTGACGGAGAGGTATCTCTGGGCCCTCTCGGTAATACAACATCACAAGAAGCTTGCAAGCAATGTGACTAAGGAGTTGGTCATGGGATCTTGTATTACAGAATGAGTAAACAGACTTGACGGTAACGAGATTGAACTAGGTATGAGATACCGACGATCGAATCTCGGGCAAGTGACATAGCAACGGACAAAGGGAGCTGCATACGAGATTAACCGAATCCTTGACATCATGGTTCAACCGATAAAAAATCTTCGTGGAATATGTAGGAACCAATATGGGCATCCATGTCCCGCTATTGGTTATTGACTGAAGAGGTTTCTCGGTCATGACTACATGATTCTCGAACCCGTAAGGTCGCATGCTTAACGGTCATTGACAATAGAGTAGTATTGGGATATTTGATGATTGGTAGCCGAATGTTGTTTGGAGTCCCGATTAGATCCCGGACGTCATGAGGAGACTCGAAATTGCCCAGAGGTAAAGATTTATATATGGAAAGTTGTTTTCAGGGTTTCAGAAAAAGTTTCAATTTTTTAGGTATTGTACCGGGAAGCTTCCAGAAGGTTCCAGAAACTTCTAGAGCAATCCGGAAGTCCACCAAGGGTCCCACCATGTCCCAAGGGTCAGCATGGGCTGAGGGTAGATGCCTTGGCCTTATTGGGCCAGGAGCACACAAGTCCCTGAAAGGCCCATGCAGTTGGGAAAGGTGGAAAGTCCACTGTTGTATGGAGGGAAGGGGGCAGACTAGGATTCCACCTCCTCTCGCCTTGGCTGCACCCTAGGGTTTGGAGGGTCTGTTCCCCACGCCCCTCCACCTATATATAGAGGGGAGGGGGAGCCCCAAGAGGATACACCAAGTCCTTGGCGCCCTCTCTCTCCCGTTACTCCGTAGTTCCACCGCCTCGTCCTGGCAACGCTTAGCGAAGCATTGTCGGTGATCAACCATCACCATCACCACCACGCCGTCATGTTGGTTGTCATCCCATCTACTTATCCTCTCCTTCTTGCTGTATCAAGAAGGAGGAGACGTCATCGAGCCTCACGTGTGCTAATCTCAGAGGTGCCGTCCATTCGTCATTAGATCGGTTGGATCGTGATCGGATCGCGAAGAGTATGACTACATCAACCGCGTTATATACGCTTCCGATTAGCAATCTACAATGGTATGCAGATGCTCTCCCCCTCTCGTAGCTATGCATCTCCATGGATAGATCTTGCGTGTGCGTAGAATTGTTTTTGTTTTCCATGCAACGTTACCCAACATTGGCATCATGAGCCAGGTCTATGCGTAGATGATATGCACTAGTAGAACACAAAAGAGTTGTGGGCGGTGATGTTCTTATTTCTTTACCACCAATGTATTATTTTTATTTGGAGATATTGTGGGATGAAGAGGCTCAGACCAACCTTACATGTCCATGCACATGAGACCAGTTCCACCGACTAACATGCAACTTGTTTTGCATAAAGGTGGCTGGCGGGTGTCAGTTTCTCCCAGTTTAGTTGAATCTTATTTGACTACCGCAGTTCTTGCAGAAGGTTAAATAGCAACTTGATAATCACCATTGTGGTTTCGCGTAGGTGAGAACGGTTCTTGCTAGTTGCCCGTAGTAGCCACATAAAACTTGCAAAAACAAAGTAGAGGACGGCTAATTGTTTTTGCAGGGTATGTTGTGATGTGATATGGTCAAGACGTGATATTATATATGTTGATGTATGAGATGATCATGTTTTGTAATAAGTTCACGACTTGCATGGCGATGAGTACGACAACTGGCAAGAGCCTTAGGGTTGTCTTTAATTATTGTATGACCTGCGTGCCAATCACTAAATGTAATTGCTTTACTTTATCGCTATACAGTAGCAATAGTTGTAGAAGCAATAACTGGCGAGGCGACCCCAATGCAATGATGGAGATCAAGGTATCACGTCGGTGATGATGGATATCATGCCGTTGCTTTGAAGATGGAGATCAAAAGCACAAGATGATGATGGCCATATCATGTTACATATTTTTATTGCATGTGATGTTTATCCTTTATGCATCTTATTTTGCTTAGAACGATAGTAGCTTTATAAAATGATCCCTTGACTTAATTTCAAGATAAAAGTGTTCTCCCCGAGTATGCACCGTTGCTAAAGTTCATCATCTCAAAGCACCTCGTGATGATTGGGTGTGATAGACTCTACGTTCACATACAACGGGTGTAAGCCAGTTCTGCACATTTAGAAGACTTGGGTTAAACTTGATGAGCCTAGCATGTACAGTCATGGTCTCGGAACACTAGAGATCGAAAAGTCAAACATGAGTCATATAGTCGATCTGATCAACATGGAGATGTTCACCATTGAAGACTACCCCATCTCACATGATGATTAGACATGGTTTAGTTGATTTGGATCATGTATCACTTAGACAACTTGAGGGATGTTGATTTAAGTGGGATTTCATTAGTAATTTGATTAACTGAACTAAATTTATCATGAACTTAGTCCTTATAGACTTTGCAAATCTATGTTGTAGATCAGTGGCCCGTGCTACCGTCCCCTTGAATTTTAATGCATTCCTAGAGGAAGCTAAGTTGAAAGAATATGGTAACAACTACACAGAATGGGTCCGTAACTTGAGGATTATCCTCATTGTTGCGCAGAAGAATTATGCCCTTGATGCACCGCTAGGTGATAGACTTGGTGCAAGAGCTGATGCAGACGTTATGAATGTCTGGCATGCTCGATCTGATGGCTACTCGATAGTTCAGTGTACCATGCTTTACGGCTTGAAACTGGGACTTCGAAAGCGTTTTGAATGCCATAGAGCATATCAGATGTTCCAAAATCTGAAGTTAATACTTCAAGCAAATGCTCGGGATGAGAGATATGAAGTCTCCAACAAGTTCTTTAGCTGTAAGATGGAGGAGAGCAGTTCTGTCAGTGAACACATACTCAGAATGTTTGGGTACCACAACCACTTGACTCAGTTGGGAATTGATCTTCCAGCTGAGAGTGTTATTGATAGAGTTCTTCAGTCACTGCCACCAAGCTACAAATGCTTCATTATGAACTATAATATGCAAGGGATGGAGCAAACAATTCCTGAGCTCTTCGTGATGCTTAAGGCCGTGGAGGTAGAAATCAAGAAAGAGCATCAAGTGTTGATGGTTAATAAGACCACCAGTTTTAAGAAAAAGGGCAAGGGAAAGAAAGGGAAAAACTTCAAGAAGAGCGGCAAAAAAGTTGTCGCTCCCGTGCAGAAGCCCAAAGATGGACCCAAGCCTAAGGCTGAGTGCTTCTACTGCAAGGGCAATGGTCAGTGGAAACGGAACTGCCCCAAATACTTGGTAGATAAGAAGGATGGCAAAGTGAAGAAAGGTATATTCGATATACACTACAAAAAAAGACAGATCCGTGACATTTTGGGCCGAACGGTTTTTTTTTCTGTCATGCTTATGACACTTCTATGACGATAATTGTGACAAATCCCAGTATCATCATAGATGTGATGGGCTCCTACCTCTATGACAAAAAATCATGACAGAAAATGGGCTTTTCGTCCTGGGTGGGCCGGAGACGCTGCTGCATGACATTATTTGGGCCGTCTGAGGGAGTCCTGGATTAGGGGGTGTCCAGATAGCCGGACTACCATCATCAGCCGAACTATCATCGACCGGACTCCAAGACTATGAAGATACAAGATTGAAGACTTCGTCTCGTGTCCGGATGGGACTTTCCTTGGCGTGGAAGGCAAGCTTGGCGATACGGATATGTAGATCTCCTACCGTCGTAACCGACTCTATGTAACCCTAGCCCTCTCCGGTGTCTATATAAACCGGATGGCTCTAGTCCGTAGGACACAACAACAACCATTACAATCATACCATAGGCTAGCTTCTAGGGTTTAGCCTCCTTGATCTCGTGGTAGATCCACTCTTGTAAACATCCACAATATCAATATCAATCAAGCAGGACGTAGGGTTTTACCTCCATCAAGAGGGCCCGAACCTGGGTAAAACATCGTGTCCCTTGTCTCCTGTTACCATCCGCCTCGACGCACAGTTCGGGACCGCCTACCCGAGATCCGCCGGTTTTGACACCGACATTGGTGCTTTCATTGAGAGTTCCTCTGTGTCGTCACCGATAGGCTTGATGGCCTCTTCAATCGACAACGATGCAGTCCTGGGTGAGGCTTTTCTCCCCGGACAGATCTTCGTATTCGGCGGCTTCGCACTGTGGGCCAACTCACTTGGCCATCTGGAGCAGATCGAAAGCTACGCCCCTGGCCGTCAGGTCAGGTTTGGAAGCCTAAACTTCACGGCCGATATCCACGGGGACTTGATCTTTGATGGATCTGAGCCACAGCCGAGCGTGCCGCGCTGTCACGATGGGCACGACCTAACTCTGCCGCCGGACAGCACCTTGGAGGCCGCACATGAATCCGCTCCGACCCATAGTCCGGAGCCGATCGCTCAGATCGAGGACGGATGGCTGGACACCGCCTCGGGAGCTGCAACTTCTACGGCGATGGAGCCGAACACTTACCTTGTCCCGCATAAAGCACATGACTCTGAGGTGCCGGACTCCCTGCCGGACTCCGAACCTCCTGCGCCCCTGCCAGTCGAATCCGATTGGGCGCCGATCATGGAATTCACCGCTGCGGACATCTTTCAGCACTCACCCTTCGGCGATATCTTAAATTCGCTGAAGCATCTCTCGCTATTCGGAGAGCCCTGGCCGAACTACAGCTAGGATGGTTGGGACGCGGATGACGAAGAAATTCAGAGCCCACCCACCACCCACTTCGTAGCCACCGTCGACGATCTAACCGACGTACTTGACTACGACTCCGAAGACATCGACGGTATGGACGACGATACCGGAGACTATCAAGAACCAGTGCCTACAAGACACTGGAAGACCACCTCGTCATACGACATATACATGGTGGACACCCCAAAAGATGGGGACGGCGAAGAAGCAACGGAGGCCGATTCCTTAAAGAAACAGCCCAAGCGCTGACGTCAGCGGCGCCGCTCTAAATCCCGCCACAGCAAGAATGGAGATTCCGGCACAGGAGATAATAACACCCCAGAAAGTGCCGAAGACAACCCCCTCCAGCACGATCCAACGCAGGAGGAGGTAGTAGCAAGCCCTCACGAGAGGGCGGCAGACGAAGAGGTCGAGGATGATAATTACTTACCTCCCTCCGGAGACGAGGCAAGCCTCGACGACGACGAATTTGTCGGGCCTGAGGATCCCGTCGAACAAGAGCATTTCAGACGCAGGCTAATGGCCACGGCAAACAGCCTAAAGAAAAATCAGCAATAGCTTCAAGCTGATCAAGACCTACTGGCCGACAGATGGACCGAGGTCCTCGCGGCCGAAGAGTATGAACCCGAATGCCCCTCCAAAAGTTACCCAAAACGCAAGTTGCTCCCCCGACTAGAGGAGGAAGCGTACAAACCTGCATCACCAGCGCACAATACGGCAGACCGACCACCTCGTGGCCACGACAGAGAGGCATGCAAGCCCTCCACCAAAACCGTACCCCGACATCGCTCAAAAAGCATGAAGCCACGAGGGAACGGGCCGGACATGCGGGATATATTGGAGGACAAGGCAAGACAATCCAGATCTATCTATGGATCACGTGGGCGCCCAAAGACCCACGACGAATACCGTCGCGCCAGATATAACTACTCCGGCCGGGCCGAACACAGCAGACAACGCTCTCTCGAGCTACGTCGCGATATTGCTCAATACAGAGGCGCCGCACACCCACTATGCTTCACTGATGAAGTAATGGATCAGCAAATCCCTGAAGGGTTTAAACCCGTTAATATTGAATCCTACGATGGCACAATAGACCCTGCGGTTTGGATTGAGGATTATCTCCTCCATATACATATGGCCCGCGGCGACGATCTTCACGCCATCAAATATCTCCCGCTCAAGCTTAAAGGACCAGCTCGGCATTGGCTTAACAGCCTGCCCGCAGAGTCAATTGGATGCTGGGAAGACCTGGAAGCCGCATTCCTCGACAACTTCCAGGGCACGTATGTGCAACCACCAGACGCAGATGACCTAAGCCACATAATCCAGCAGCCAGACAAATCGGCTAGGCAATTCTGGACATGGTTCTTAACAAAGAAAAATCAAATCGTCGACTGTCCAGATGCAGAGGCCCTCGCGGCCTTCAAACATAACATCCGCGATGAGTGGCTGGCCCGGCACCTAGGACAGGAAAAGCCGAAATCCATGGCAGCCCTCACATCACTCATGACCCGCTTCTGTGCGGGAGAGGATAGCTGGCTAGCTCGCAGGAACAACCTCAGCAAAAATGCTGGCAGTCCGGATACCAAGGACCGCAATGGCAGGTTGCATCGAAACAAAAACAAACGCCGCATTAACACCGACAGCAATGAGGATACGGCAGTCAACGCCGGATTCCGAGGCTCCAAACCCGGTCAACGGAAGAAGCCATTCAATAGAACCACTCCGGGCCCATCCAATTTGGACCGAATACTCGACCGCTCCTGTCAAATACATGGAACCCCCGAAAAGCCAGCTAACCACACCAACAGAGATTGTTGGGTATTCAAGCAGGCAGGCAAATTAATCGTCGAAAACAATGACAAGGGGCTACACAGCGATGAGGAGGAAGAGACCCACCCGCCGAATAACAGAGGACAAAAGGGATTCCCCCCTCAAGTTCGGACGGTAAACATGATATACGCAACGCATATCCCCAAGAGGGAGCGGAAGCGTGCACTAAGGGACGTATACGCGATGGAGCCAGTCGCCCCAAAATTCAACCCATAGTCCTCTTGCCCGATCACTTTCGATCGAAGAGACCATCCGACCAGTATCCGCCATGGCGGATTCGCCGCATTGGTTTTAGACCCAATCGTCGACGGATTTCACCTCACGAGAGTCCTGATGGACGGCGGCAGTAGCTTGAACCTGATTTATCAGGATACAGTGTGCAAGATGGGCATAGACCCTTCAAGGATTAAACCTACAAAGACAACCTTCAAAGGCGTCATACCAGGTGTCGAGGCCAGTTGTACAGGCTCAGTCACACTGGAAGTGGTCTTCGGATCCCCGGATAATTTCCGAAGCGAGGAGTTAATCTTCGACATAGTCCCGTTCCGCAGTGGCTATCACGCTCTGCTCGGACGAACCACGTTCGCAAAATTCAACACGGTGCCGCATTATGCATACCTTAAGCTCAAGATGCCAGGCCCTCGTGGAGTCATCACGGTCAATGGAAACACGGAACGCTCCCTCTGAACGGAGGAACATACAGCGGCTCTCGCGGCAGAAGTACAGAGCAGCCTTTTAAGGCAATTTTCGAGTCCGGCCGTTAAACGACTGGACACGGCCAAACGCGCCCGGAGCAACAACAACCAAGACCACCTGGCACGTTCCGAGCACGCGTAGCAATGCGGCCTCAACCCCAACCCTCGCACAATTGTATGACAAACTCTCCGCGTACATAATTACACCCTAGAGATACCATGGGCATAGGGGGAGAGGCACAACCACAACAGACCCAGAGTGCGGTTCGACCACACCAGGGGCTCCCAAGTGTGTCGCTCTTTTTATCTTTTATTTCTCTCTTTTTTATACAGAACTCTGTCCGGCGGCGAACCTGCCGAACTCATGATGCAACAGCCAGGGAGGGACAAAGGCCGCGACGAACACTAAGGTGGTCTCCATTACGAGCATTAAATTTGTTAAATACACCATTCCGCGGCCTACCCCTGGAGGGAGACGCCTTTAATTCGTCTAACCCCTTGCTTTCCGCACTATTTGTATCATTCCGCATTCATAGCAGATCTTCTCAAATAAAATGCAGCACTTTTTGCCCATAATTGCATTACCTTATATATATATATGTTCATTTACGACACGTTGCATCCGTACATCTTGGTACAACCAAATACACCAGGGGCTTATGTTCCCCGCATTACGGTGTGATAAAGTCCGAACACTTTCACAAGTGCGGCACCCCGAACTTATAGCATTATATGAATCGGCTCCGTATCATGTCTTGGGTCAATAGTTGGGTTTGCCCGGCTCCCATGTTTGGCACATTACGTTCTATTCTATCGGCTAAGGTAGCACTGGGAGAACCAATGCGATTGCGCCCCGGTTGAGCCGGGTTAACGCCTCAGTGGAGAAAGCTAAAACTGATTGTCATGATAAGGCGAGAGACTGGTCGCTGTTCGAGAGGTCCTTTCGGGTCCTTAAAGACCTACGCCGCTTCGAGCGAAGTTCCGGATAATGTCCGACGAAGGCGTGGATAGCGCCCCTAATTCGGTCTTCCGAATACTAGGGGCTTCGCCAAAATTTAAAATTATAGAATTCTATGGCTAAGTGAGAGTGTTCAAGCACTATAAGTCCGGTTGCCTTGTTCGTTGTGTTGAGCGCCTCCCTAGATGGAACCAAAAATGGGAACAAGAGTGCTCAAGTTTATCCCGAACACCCCAACACTCGTGGCATGGGGGCTAAAGCCTACGACTTGCCATCTCTCAGATTTAATAAACGACCGCACAGAAGGTAATATTTTAAATTAACAAGCGTTGCTTAGCGCATATGAACAAAGTTTTCAGCGCACAGGATAACACATTGCGAATTTACTCAATAATTACATTCTTGGGGAACTCATCCACAATCTTGCAGGCACCCTTCAGGACAGTCTTATAGTACATTTCGGGCATACGATATTCCTTGCCCGCTGGTGGCGCGTCAGTGATTAGCTTCTCCGCATCCAGCTTGCCCCAATGCACCTTTGCGCGGGCAAGGGCCCGACGAGCACCTTCAATACATGCGGAGCGCTTGATAACCTCCACCCAGGGGCACGCATCCACCAACCATTGCACGAGGCCGAAGTAGCTCCCAGGCATGGCCTCTTCAGGCCACAACCGGACTATGAGGCCCTTCATGGCCTGCTCGGCCACCTTGTGGAGCTCGACCAGCTGCTTCAGTTGGTCGCTAGGGGGCACCGGATGGCCGGCTTCAGCATACTGAGACCAGAAGACCTTCTCCGTTGAGCTCCCCTCCTCGGCTTGGTAGAATGCGGCGGCATCAGACATGCTGCGAGGCAGATCTACAAACGCCCCTGGAGAGCTCCGAATTCGGGTAAGTAACACGTAATTTACATTCACATGCTTGCTTTGCATGAAAAATGCCTTACCCGCCGCTATCTTCCTCACCAACTCAATCTCCTGAAGGGACTTATGGGCATCGGCCTTGGCAGTCTTGGCACTTTCGAGAGCCGAGGCAAGCTCAGACTCTCGAGTCTTTGAGTCACGCTCCAAACTCTCATGCTTTTCCATGAGAGCCTGGAGCTCTTGCCGAACCACCGCCACCCGCGCCTCCTGCTTTTCTCGCTCTGCCCGTTCCATGGCCGCATTGCATTCGGCCGCAGACACGGCCTCCTTCAGGGTCGCCACCTCATTCGTGGCCCCTGCAGTACCCATGTTATCCTTGTTATTTTTTGTTGCAACCTAAATCCTTTTCTGTAAGGTACAAGTTCAAAGTGGTGTTACTCACCTTCTTTGTCCTGGAGCTGCTTCTTGGCGCGGTCGAGCTCTTGCTCGGACCGCTCGAGCTCCTGCTTCAAAGCACCGACCTCCGCAGTCAGTGCGGCAGAGGTCAGCAGCGCAACCTGCAACCCATATTGACATAATTTTTTAGCAACCCTGCGTATATCTTTTTTTTCAGATCCTCAGCCCGGCTTTTCTTTTCGAACACCGAACTGAGCATCAGGGGCTACTGCCTATGCGGTATTACATTGCATATTTTTAACTTCTTACCTCAAAGCCTGATAGAAGGTTACTGCAGGCTTCGGTCAGCCCGCTCTTGGCGAGCTGTACCTTCTGAATCACCGCACTCATAATATTTCGGTGTTCTCCCTCGATGGAAGCACTCTGGAGCGCCTCCAACAAATTGTCCGGCGCCTCCGGTTGGACGGAAGCCGCCGGCGTCACGGTCTTGCCCTTCTTGCGAAGGGGCCGCCGGCCGGACTCCGGAACCACTGCGGGTTCTGATATGGAGTCCGGAGCAAAGTCCGGGAGGACGCCTTGTGGCGCCTCCGGAGCCTCCCCCTGATGGGTCCCTTCTTGGGATCCCACCTCGGCGTCCTCGGTGTCGCGAGGGGTGGAGGCGGTCGGGATGGAGTCTACATCCGACGGAGCCAACGACCCGCTCGATGAAGCGGGGAGATCATCATTGGCCGGACTACAGGCAGCATGCGGCATCAGAATGACACTATGTGACACAGAATAAGAAATTATAAATCACTCAGGAATCCGGATACTTACGATCTCACTGGAGGCCTGGCCCTTGAAGGCCATTCTTCCTCGCCAACGTTGATGTTGGCGGAGCTGTCCGGGGGAATAGTCCTTCCCCTCTTGGACCCTTCGGCCTCCCCTGTTGGGGAAGCCTTCCTCTTCCTCTCTCCCTCCTCTGGGAGAGAGTCCTCTTTCTCCTCCTCATTTTCGGGGGAGGAGTCCGCCCCGGAGTCGTCGGACACCTGAAAACGGGAACTCTTTCGAGCACCCGTGGCCTCCTTCTTGGCCTTCTTCTCCGGCACCACGTGCGGTGCCGAAACCAGCAGCCTCGCTAGACGGGCGTCTACTGGGTTTTCTGGCATGGGAGCCGAGCAGATAATCTGATCCGCCTTCCTCATCCAGTCCTGTCAAAGGAAAAGGGGAAATTAAAACCCGCATAGAGTCAAACTATGAAAAGCAAGTGTCCCGTAAAGGGGTAGAATCACTTACCTCATCGGCATGGCGCTGCGAGCGAAATCCGCGATCTTCAGTCACGGATGCGGGGGCTTCGGCGCCCTTAAACAGAACCCTCTAGGCGCCTTCGTACGTCGTGTCGAAGAGCCCGCTCAGCGCCTGGTGCTATTCCAGATTGAACTCCCACAGATTGAATGCCCGCTCTTGGCATGGGAGAATCCGACGGATGAGCATGACTTGGACCACGTTAACCAGCCTGAGCTTCTTCACCAGCTTCTGGATACAGGCTTGGAGTCCCGTCAGCTCCTCCAAACTACCCCACAGCAAGCCCTTCTCTTTCCAGGAGGTGAGCTGCGTGGGGATACCAGATCTGAACTCGGGGGCCGCCACCCACTTAGGGTCGCGTGGCTCGGTGATGTAGAACCACCCCGATTGCCACCCCTTGACGGATTCCACGAAGGCCCCTTCGAACCAAAGGACGTTGGGCATCTTGCCCAACATGGCGCCTCCGCACTCCGCTTGAGTGCCCTTCACTACCTTCGGCTTGACATTGAAGGTCTTGAGCCACAAGCCGAAGTGGGGCTGGATGCAGAGGAAGGCCTCGCACACGACGATAAACGCCGAGATGTTGAGGATGAAGTTCGGCGCCATATCATGGAAATCCAGGCCGTAGTAGAACATGAGCCCCCGGACAAAGGGGTGAAGTGGAAAACCCAGTCCGCGGAGGAAGTGGGGAAGAAAAACGACCCTCTCATGGGGCCTGGGGGTGGGGATGAGATGCCCCTCGTCGGGCAGCCGGTGCGCTATGTCGCCGGACAGGTAGCCGGCGCCGCGCAGTCTTTCGATGTGCTCCTTCGTAACAGAGGAGGTCATCCACTTGCCTCCCGCTCCGGACATAACCGGGGAAGGTTGAGACGAGATGTGCGGGCTTGGGCGCTGGAGCTCGAGTGCGCGGAGATGGATAAGCAAAGGAGGAAGAAGGCGTAGGAGAAAAGGTAAATCCTTATCCCTTATATGGGCGGGCGAAGTCTACGCGTCCCCCACCAGCCTGGTAAAACTCGCTTATCCCCCAAGCATCACCATCAATGGCGCGGTTGGGTTACCCATGTCCGTATTGATGAGAATCCTGGATTAAGGGGAAACACGATCTCTGCTTCGACAAGACGTGCCAAGGAAACCGCTTCGCTAAATGCGCTGAAGTGGTAGAGTAAGAAACGATTCAAGTAATGGCTTGGTAGTGGCGTGATGTCGTGCCGCAAAAAATGTCAGCAGATTGAACTTGTGTATATATTATTCTCTCTACGGTGGAATGTGGAATTTATTTTGCAGAGCCGGACACTATCCTGGTGTTCACAATCTTCTATCATTCGGAGGAGGAACCAGCCTTGCAATGCCAAGCAATATACGCGCCGGACTTATCGTCATTGAAGCCTGGTTCAGGGGCTACTGAGGGAGTCCTGGATTAGGGGGTGTCCGGATAGCCGGACTACCATCATCAGCCGAACTATCATCGGCCGTACTATCATCATCGACCGGACTCCAAGACTATGAAGATACAAGATTGAAGACTTCGTCCCGTGTCCGGATGGGACTTTCCTTGGCGTGGAAGGCAAGCTTAGCGATATGGATATTTAGATCTCCTACCATTGTAACCGACTCTATGTAACCCTAGCCCTCTCCGGTGTCTATATAAACCGGATGGCTCTAGTCCGTAGGACACAACAACAACCATTACAATCATACCATAGGCTAGCTTCTAGGGTTTATCCTCCTTGATCTCGTGGTAGATCCACTCTTGTAAACATCCACAATATCAATATCAATCAAGCAGGACGTAGGGTTTTACCTCCATCAAGAGGGCCCGAACCTGGGTAAAACATCGTGTCCCTTGTCTCCTGTTATCATCCGCCTAGACGCACAGTTCGGGACCCCCTACCCGAGATCCACCGGTTTTGACACCGACACCGTCCATGATGGAAAAAACCGTGGTAGAAGCAAGGGCGAGGAAAATATCCAGGGGTTCCCTATTATGGTGGGTGGTCGGGACCGAGCAATGCACAGAGGGATTGTGTGTTTCTCTCGTACACGTATGCGTGTGGGTGCTAGGCATTGGGCTCTAACTGAATCCAATCAAGGCGTCCGCCTACTGAACCCGAACGATTGCACTGGCTACGCGTTACTGAACCCGAGCGATCGATCGATCCCTGGCTGTTAACTAAACCCGATCGAGCGATTCCTTCGCTACTACCGCTAACTGAAGCCGATCGAACCTACTGCCTCTTAATGAACAGTGAGCATTGTTGGGGGTTGGATGAACAGTTCCCGGTGGGGGTTGGATGAACAGGACCCCGTGGTAGTAGAGGCCGTTGCCGCTAGATGAACAGGACCCTGTGGTTGTAGAGGTCATTGCCGCTAGATGAATAGGACCCCATGGTAGTAGAGGCTGTTGCCACTAGATGAACAGGACCCCGATGGAGCCGGTTGGGGGTGGATGAACAGGAACCCGTGGAGGGCTAGTTGAACAGTAGCCGGTGGATGGCTAGATGAACAGTAGCCCGTGGAGGGCTGGTTGAACAGTAGCTGGTGGAGACTGGATGAACATGAGCCCGTGGATGAACAATAGATGGTGGAGGCAGGAGGGAGACACTGTGGATGAACAGTCGTAGGTGGAGGGTGGAGGAGGTCGACAGTGGAGGAACTGTAGCCCGTGGAGGCTGGAGCGAGGCAGTAGACGGTGGATGAATAGTAGCCCATGGAGTCCCGTTTTGCGGTATGCCACATCCCTCCCGATGAACAGGACCCCCGTTTCAACTGTAGGAGGTCGAAGAGAAGTTCCTTTCCTCCGTTTTGCGGTAAGTCACACCCCTTGTCGGTGTCAAAACCGGCGGATCTCGGGTAGGGGGTCCCGAACTGTGCGTCTAGGCGGATGGTAACAGGAGACAATGGACACGATGTTTTTACCCAGGTTCGGGCCCTCTCGATGGAGGTAAAACCCTACTCCTGCTTGATTAATATTGATGATATGGGTAGTACAAGAGTTGATCTACCACGAGATCAGAGAGGCTAAATCCTAGAAGCTAGCCTATGGTATGATTGTTGTTCGTCCTATGGACTAAAACTCTCCGGTTTATATAGACATCAGAGAGGGCTAGGGTTACACAGAGTCGGTTACAACGGGAGGAGATCTACATATCGTATCGCCAAGCTTGCCTTCCACGCCAAGGAAAGTCCTATCCGGACATGGGACGAAGTCTTCAATCTTGTATCTTCATAGTCCGGGAGTCCGACCAAAGGTCATAGTCCGGCCATCCGGACACCCCATAATCGAGGACTCCTTCAATAGCCCCCGAACTAGGCTTCAATGACGATGAGTCCGGCGCGCAAATTTGTCTTCGGCATTGCAAGGCGGGTTCTTCTCCAAATTCCATGTACTTGTCGAATAGTGTCCGGCTTCTAATGCATGTTGTGCTCCTTGGCTTCTATGCCCAATAATGACCATCTTCCACGTGTCAAATGAATGCGAAAAGCCAGGGAGTTTTTTCATTTACCCCCCTAGCTGCATAAATGAGCCTCCCATAAAAGAGACGGGGATTTAGATCCAATTCCCACCATCTTCCCTCCGCGAGCATTCATTAGAGTGCATTCGACAGAGATCCATTCCATCATGGCTGGTCGATGCAGCTCCTCCTCTCGCCCATCCAGCCCTCGGCCCGGAGATTGGGAGCAGTGTTCCGTCCCACACAGCGAGTTAGTAGCACTCCAATCCAAGGGGCTCCTCCCCCCAGCATATATGGTCCCAGTTCGAGCCGGGCTTTCTACCTATAGTGGCGGAGAGCGTCCCCAATCCCTCCAAAGGAGAGCGGGTATGCCTTGTCTCTTATTTAATAAGAGGGCTCGGATTTCCAATTCATCCGTTTCTCCAAGGGCTACTGGAGTTTTATGGCCTCCAGCTACACAACCTCACGCCTGCCTCCATACTGCATATCGCGGGCTTCGTGGCCCTTTGCGAGCTGTGTGGGCCCTCACATCGAGGCCCATTTCGCACTATGGAAGAAGTTGTTCTGCCTCGTGCCCCTCTCTCAGGAGGGGTCGATTTATCAAGTGGGCGGAGCCGAACTATGGCGCATCGCCGGGGCTGGATATCTATCCGGAACCCCAAAGAAGGTGTCAGAGGACTGGCCTTTAGAATAGTTTTATATAGACGACGTTCCCCTGCCGGACCCTATACGGATCGGCCTCCCTAAGTTCAATAATGCTCCCTTGAAGAAACGCCTGAGCTGGCGTCCACGGAGCCCTCAGAGGGAAACTGACAAGGACGTCCTTTACCTGATGAGCCAGATAAGGTTGTTAGCTCATTCCGGACTGACCATGATCGAGGTCATGGCCACATGCATTATGCGGGAGGTGCAGCCGCTTCAGTACAGAGGCCACCCCATGTGGGATTTCAATGGGGAGGACGATGCCACCCGATGCAGTCGCAAGGGGCCGGATTCGGCTGCCACTCTAACGAAGATCTTATCCGCTTTGTACAAGGGAGAGGAGGAGCAATTCCTCCGTGTCAACCCACGGGGCGGATTATTTATGTACAATCCTCCAAGCTGGGTAAGCGAACACTTTCACCTGCCTGTCCGTTTTCAAATTCCCATAGTTGAGTACTTAGTCTAGCAATTTTAACGCACGAGTTACGCCAGACTGTAAAGGAGATGAACAGCCCTCCTCCACAACCTGAGGACCCGGAACGGTCCCTCGACCCGGACTCCCAAGAGGACCCGGACTTATGTGTGGAGCTAATTGATGGGGTGTTTCATCAATTGAGTAAGGACAACATCTTAGTGGCCATTACGGCCGATTATCCCGGACTACTCCCAGCCTCAAAGGTAACCGAGACCGAAGTCCCAGTACTTTCGAAAGGATCCATCCGTGCTTATTTGTGATCGCCGTATACCAATGGCGTTTTTTGCAGAGGAAGTCCTTGAGGCGGAGGGCCGAGCCCGCGGTGGCGGGCCAACAAGGGACATCGAGGCCGAGTGGGCTAAAAAGAAGTGCAGACTGGATCGAAACGCCGGTGCAACGGTACGTCGTGCAACTTTAATACCCAGGGTTTATGCCCTCAAGGCATACTAACGCCCCTATTCTCTTCAGGAAGAAGAGCGCCCGCCGGACTATGTCCACTGGCCAGGCTTCAAGGCTGGGTCCGGAAGCGGAGGCGAACATGGGGCGCGCATCGGACGTTCCTCCAACAGAGGATACGGACAGGCTATCTGCCACCAATTCAGAGGTGGGGAGTGCCATGAACCACAGGCGTCGCCGGACTGTTCTTCGTGACGCATGTTTTCCCAACAGGCGTTGGACGCCTTTAATACGGGAGATGCATACCTCCATGCCGCTCAAAATGGTCTAGCCAGAGCCACAGAGCAGTATGTAAAAGACATACGGGTGAGTAAGTCTGATGGTTATATATGTCAGTAGCCCCCGAGACTTAAAACAGTTAAAATAACTGATTTAAGGATCATTTGTTATGCATGATCTTACAAAAAAGAATGCGCAACCGTCCCAGGAGCTGGAAGAGTGCAAGGCCCAACTTGAGGCTGCACTAGCCGCTACAGAGAATGACAAGGGGACCCCCTCAGGTAATATATGCTTTGAAAGATAAGTATGTTGTGAAGTGCGGCATGTGTGCAATTCTGACAATAACAGTGCAGATGGGACCGAAGTGGATCCGGAAAAGCAATAACTCTTGCGCCAGTTAAAGGCCGGCGAGAGCGTGCTTACGAGGGTGAGGCAAGAGAAGAACAAGCTTCAAGATGCCAATACCCAGCTGGGCGAGGAACTAAAGGATGTTCGTGCTCAACTGTTGGATTCCGTAAAGGAGAATCAGCGACTTCGACGCGACATTTTTAGTAAGTGCTTGAACGAATCTTCGAAAAAGAGTTCGGCGAGGAAGTAGATTGACAGAGTTATGTCTGTAGATATGCTGACAGGTCGGCCTGTGGAGGAAATGCCCAGTTCTAAGGGTGACCTTCTTCCCGAGCTATCACAACTGCACAAATGAGTTCGACAGACGATGCAAGGCGTCGTCCAGGCTTTGTGGCCATCCCTCTCCATGCCCGAAGGCCTTGGAGAGCTTGTAGAGAAGCTGAAGGGAGCGCGGCAGCGCTTCCGATTATGGAAGATATCGGCCTGTCGTCAAGGCGCCAGGGAGGCCTGGGCCATGGTGAAGACGCGATACACGAAGGCTGACCCAAATCACATGACCAAGGTCGGACCTGTGGGGCCCGACGGGAAGGAGATCCCTACCAGTTTAGTGTATGGCCACGTAGAGCTGGCCGCCAAGTATTCCCAACAGGACTATAAATTAGACAGCCTGTTGGATGGTATTGAAGAAGAATATACCCAGTCAAATTGACTATGTAATTTAAAATGACATGTAAAATGCCTTCTAGCCGGATTGTAGATCATTTGTCATTGCGGACCTTTTCGCTTCAACCTCTGGACTCGATAGTCTGGAGTGTGTCCGAATACCCTCTCGGTTATGTAAGAACCGGGGCATGCATGGAGACCAGGTGTAGGGGTCATAAGTGCTTTAGCAGACAAGTGCCCAACTAGTTATGTTATATTACATGGTTAGTAAGAAACATCTTCCAGGGAGAATAGTTCAATTAGGGGTTCCTTTCCCTAGGAGGCATGCCCTAAAGTGCATGTCCGGACTGCGAAAAAAGCAGAAAAGCATCTGGGGGCAGATAAATAAATAGGGGAAAAATCATCTTTTAGTTCACCGACTGAATATTCCCTTAAGAACGCTAGCTTTTGGCTTCACCCAGTCTAAGGTACACATCCGGCTGACCCGGCGGTAACAATCGCAGAGGTGCTCCCTTTACCACCTAGCCGAACAAATGGGAACATAGGGGTAAGCACAGGAGCCAGGCAACCTAGCTTGGCCAAAACTTAAGTCATATCGATGCATATAATGGTGCATAAAAGGTTCATGCGGAAGTGTCACACATGTGTTGGGCATGAGGCCCGTGTATATAAGCTTCTGATAAAGAAGCCCCCAGGTATAGTGAGCGTGGGTGGTGCGTCGATTATGTGCGAGCAATGCGCAAGCAAGCTCTTAAAGGCTTGGAAGAAAAAGGGAGGGAGAAGAGAGAAATATAAGGCAGCTAATTTGTAAATAAAAAAAGGACAGAGGAAGGAGACGAACACAGAGTCCGGCGCTAGGCGTAGAATCTTCGTAGGCGTGCTGCGTTCCATGGGTTCGGCTCGAGTCGGTTATCCTATGCATCTCGCAGACGGTACGCTCCACCGGTCAGGACTTGGTCGATTACGAAGGGACCCTCCCATTTGGTCTTGAGTTTGTCCTTTTTCTTGTCCGGCAGGCGTAGAACCAGTTCGCCAACATTGTAAGTTTTGGCCCGTACTTCTCTACTTTGATACCTTTGAGCCTGCTGCTGATAGAATGCGGAACGGGCTTTTGCCACGTCGCGCTCCTCCTCCAATGCGTCCAAGCTGTCCTGCCGATCGAGCTCGGCTTCTCTTTCTTCGTACATGCGCACGCGAAGTGAGTCATGAATTATGTCGCAGGGCAGGATTGCCTCTGCGCCGTATACCATAAAGAATGGTGTGAATCCGGTAGTGCAATTTGGCGTGGTCCGCAACCCCCAGAGTACGGAGTCGAGCTCCTCTACCCAGTGCTTGTCACATTCCTTGAGAGATTGCACTAATGTGGGTTTGATGCCGCTCATGATTAGACCATTGGCTCATTCGACTTGCCCGTTAGTTTGTGGGTGATAGACTGAAGCGTAGTCGAGATTGATGCCCATGTTTTTTCACCAGAGTTTAACCTCGTCAGCCGTAAAGTTTGTGCCGTTGTCCGTGATGATGCTGTGGGGGACGCCGTAACGGTGTACAACCCCTGATATGAAGTCTATCGCCATTCCAGTTTCGGCCGTCTTAACAGGCTTGGCCTCTATCCATTTGGTGAATTTGTCCACCATGACCAGTAGATATTTTTGCTTGTGGGTTCCTCCTTTAAGGGGTCCAACCATGTCAAGCCCCCAGACCGCAAAAGGCCAGGTAATGGGTATAGTTTGGAGAGCGGTAGGTGGCATGTGGCTTTGATTAGCAAATAATTGGCAACCGACGCATCGCTGGACTAAGTCCTGAGCATCTGCCCGGGCCATCGGCCAATAAAATCCGGTATGGAAGGCCTTGCTTACAAGGGCCCGGGCTGCGGCATGGTGCCCGCCAAGTTCGGCGTGAATTTCAGCCAGAAGGTTCGGTGTCCGGTGGTGCGGCCAGATCCGGATTGTTATTTCCGGATTCCCCTTCCCAATGTACGGATGGCTTGAATAGCCTTTCTAGGAAAATGTTGGGGGGGACTGCATCTCTCTTTGCACCGATGCGTGCCAAGACGTCTGCTGCCTGATTGTTTTCCCGGACTATATGGTGAAATTCCAGCCCTTCGAACCGAGCTGACATATTTAGGACGGCTTTGCGATAAGCTGCCATTTTCGGATCTTTGGCATCGAAGTCTCTGTTTATTTGGGATATCGCGAGGTTCGAATCCCCACGCACCTCTAGGCATTGAATGCCCATGGAGACTGCCATCCGGTGGCCATGTAGAAGGGCCTCGTATTCGGCTGCATTGTTGGAGTCCGTATACATTATCTGGAGTACATATTAGACTGTATCTCCTATTGGAGATGTCAAAACGACGCCAACCCCCAGACCCTCCAGCATTTTGGAGCCATCAAAGTGCATGATCCAGTTGGAATATGTGTCGTACTCTTTAGGGAGTTCGGCTTCAGTCAATTCAGCGACAAAGTCGGCCAAGGCTTGCGACTTGATGGCTCGCCGTGGCTTATAGGTTATGTCGAATGGGAGGAGCTCAATGGCCCATTTGGCAATCCGGACCGTTGCGTCGCGGTTGTTTATGGTATCATTAAGAGGTACTTCGGAGGCTACTGTTATTGAACACTCTTGAAAGTAGTGTCGTAGCTTCCGGGATGCCATGAACACTGCGTATGCTATCTTTTGGTAATGCAGGTACCGGGACTTGCATGGAGTGAGGACAGTGGACACGTAGTAGACTGGTTTCTGGACAAGGAATTTGTGTCCGTCCGTTTCTCGTTCGACGACGAGGACTGCGCTTACAACTTGGTGAGTTGCCGTGATGTATAACAACATTGGTTCACCGATGTTAGGCGCGGCTAGGACCGGGTTTGTTGCCAGTATGGCTTTTATTTCTTTGAGTCCGGCCGTGGCGGCATCCGTCCACTCGAAGTGTTCGGTGCGCCGGAGGAGGCGGTAGAGGGGTAATGCCTTTTCCCCTAAGCGGGAGATGAAGCGGTTTAGAGTCGCCATGCATCCAGTCAATTTTTGTATTTGCTTGAGATCTTTTGGAATATCCAGTTGTGACAGAGCTTGGATCTTGGCTGGGTTTGCTTCAATTCCTCTACCGGATACGATGAAGCCCAAGAGCTTTCTGGCTGGTACGCCGAAAACGCATTTTTTCGGGTTAAGCTTAATGTCATATGTTCGGAGGTTATCGAACGTGAGCCTCAAGTCGTCTATTATTGTTTCGACATGCTTTGTTTTGACGACCACGTCATCCACGTATACTTCAACTGTTTTGCCAATCTGGTTTGCCAGACATGTCTGAATCATGCGCTGATATGTTGTGCCCGTGTTTTTGAGCCTGAAGGGCATTGTGTTGAAGCAGAATGGGCCGTATGGGGTGATGAATGCTGTTGCAGCTTGGTCTGACTCTGCCATCTTGATTTGGTGGTAGCCAGAGTATGCGTCAAGGAAACACAATGAATCATGTCCTGCGGTGGCGTCGATGATTTGATCAATGCGGGGGAGGGGGAAGGGATCCTTTGGACATGCCTTATTGAGGTCTTTGAAATCGACGCATAGGCGCCAGGATTTGTCCTTCTTTGGTAGCATCACCAAGTTTGCTAGCCAGTCCGGATGTTTTATATCTCTGATGAATCCAGCTTCCAGTAGTTTGGCTAGCTCCTCTCCCATGGCTTGTCTCTTAGGTTCAGAGAAACGCCGAAGAGCCTGCTTAACAGGCTTGAGTCCTTTTAGGATGTTCAGGCTCTGCTTGGCATGTTTGAAGGGTGCCAGGCAAAAATGTCCCAATTTTCGCGTAGCAATTCTCTTAGTGCGGCATCTACATCAGGGTTTAGTTGTGCCCCGATGGAGGCCTTTTTTGTAGTGTCCGTTGGATGGACTTGGAACTTGACTATTTCGTCTGCCGGCTTGAAGGAGGTGGACTTGGATCTTTTGTCGAGTATCACGTCGTCCCTGTCCACCGTAGAGCGCAACACAGTTAGTTCCTTGGCCGCTAGGGCTTCGGATAATGCCTCGAGGGCCAGTACGGCTGTCTTGTTTTCGGCACGGAGTGCTATGTCTGGATCGCTAGCAAGAGTGATGATTCCGTTGGGTCCAGGCATCTTGAGCTTCATGTACCCGTAATGGGGTATAGCTTGAAAAATTGTGAATGCCTCTCGCCCTAACAGAGCGTGGTATCCGCTGCTGAACGGGGCCACTTGAAATGTGACCTCGTCAGATCAGTAATTATCCGGCATGCCGAACACCACATCCAGTGTGATTTTCCTGTGCAGCACGCTTCTTGACTGGGGATTATTCCTCTAAAGGTTGTGTTGCTTTGCCCAATGCGGCTCTAGTCTATTTCCATTTTTCATAGGGTTTCCTCATAAATGAGGTTCAATCCACTGCCACCGTCCATGAGTACCTTGGTAAGCCGAAAGCCATCCACTATCGGACTGAGGACCAGTGCGGCTGGTGCTCGGGCTGTCCGGAATTTAGGTTCGTCACTGGCATTAAAGGTAATAGCCGTGTCACTCCATGGGTTTATTGTCGCTACCTAGTAGACTTCGGTAAGGCTGTGGAGCGTTCGTTTCCTCGCATTGTTTGATGCGAAAGTCTCGAAGACTGTTGATACCGTACTGGCGCTCCTGGGGTGGTGCTCTGTGGATTCTGGAGTTAAAAGCTCCTCGCCACTTCTGGCCACCTGCCGGAGTATTCAACATGCTCTAAGGCTATGAGTTGGTGTGGCGCCCTCTGTACTATGAATTTTACAGGGTCCATTGAGCCATCCCTCCAGTACGGTTCCATACCCTATAGAGGGTTTTTGTTTTTTGTTGTTTGGCCCAGGTGCCTGGCGATAATGCACCCTTTTGTTTTGGATTGGGATTGTATTCAGGGTCGGATTGTCCCAGAATTTTGTTTCAATTTTCTGAACGCTTTCTGTCGCACAGTACTTCTGTACTATGGATGCCAAGTTAGCGAAGCGTGTAATTTCACGACGACTTATGGCACTGAGGATTCCGATGTCCGTGCAGTTGTTACAGGAGAATGAAATTGCACCCCCTCGCGGCAATCCTTTATCCTGTTCATAACCAGGAGGAATCTGGCCCAGTAATGGTGTATTGTTTCCCTGGGCTCTTGCCGAATTTGTGATAGTTCCCTTATATTTGGGTGGGTGGGTGGATTCAAATCCGGAACCTCGCCCGATCTAAGACTCGGGGGCCAAGAAATTTCCGAACTTGGAAGATTGGGTTCTTGGATGTTATCCAATGAATCAGGCCCGTTTCCTGACTTTAGGTTCAGGGCTTGAGTGAAGTCCTCTCCTTCGTGGATGTCCGGCTTGGAGGGATTAGGAATCCAGACACATCTGGTCTTAGGATGGGTGACGATTCGCCGCATTGTTCCTCCACCACTTCGACGTGGTGGGAGACCTGGGGAGAGTCAATCTCTCTCGGATCGGGTTTAAGCCCAATCTGATCATAGTCTGTAGCGACTCCCAGGGCGGCGATGCGATCCAGGAGCTCGTTTAAGGAAGAGAGCTCCATCGGATCTAACTGCTCGGCAAGTTTCGAGTTGACATGGAGATTGCTTTCGATGACCCGAGAAGTCATCGTCGGCGCGGCGACCGAACAGGCGCTCATTAGAAAACCGCCTAGCCGGAGAGTTTGGCCGACAGCCAAAGCTCCTTTAGCAACAGCGCCGTCTTTGAAGACGAGGTGCGGCATCCTTCCTGAAAGTGACGACACAGAGGAACTCTCAATGAAAGCACCAATGTCGGTGTCAAAACCGGCGGATCTCGGGTAGGGGGTCCCGAACTGTGCGTCTAGGCGGATGGTAATAGGAGACAAGGGACACGATGTTTTTACCCAGGTTCGGACCCTATCGATGGAGGTAAAACCCTACTCCTGCTTGATTAATATTGATGATATGGGTAGTACAAGAGTTGATCTACCATGAGATCAGAGAGGCTAAACCCTAGAAGCTAGCCTATGGTATGATTGTTGTTTGTCCTATGGACTAAAACTCTCCGGTTTATATAGACACCGGAGAGGGCTAGGGTTACACAGAGTCGGTTACAATTGGAGGAGATCTACATATCGTATCGCCAAGCTTGCCTTCCACGCCAAGGAAAGTCCTATCCGGACACGGGACGAAGTCTTCAATCTTGTATCTTCATAGTCCGGGAGTCCGGCCAAAGGTCATTATCCGGCCATCCGGACACCCCCTAATCTAGGACTCCCTCACCCCTCCCGATCAACAAGACCCCATTTCGACAATATGAGATCGAAGAGAAGTCGGTGTCCTCCATTTTGCGGTACGCCAGACCCCTCCCGGTGAACATGATCCTGTTTTGACCGTAGGCGGTCGAACAAAAGCGTTTCCTCTGTTCTGTGGTACGCAAGGCCTCGTTTTGGCTGTTCCGTCCAAGACGGTTGGCTCCCGATGAACATGACGCATTCCGTTGCCTCCTGATGAACACGACGCAGTTTGTCCATTTCGACCCAGCCGGTTGGCTGCCGATGAACAGGACGTCATCGCTGCTCTCCACTGGCTCTCCATGTACACGAGCCCTGTCTGTATGTATGCGCGAGTAGGCATTCGAGACCCCCCCCCGTATGCACGTATGTGGCTGTATTTACTTTCTTGCACCCTGGATGTACGTACGTGTACACGATGTAGATGGGACTCCGTGACATGCGTGAGTAGGCGTTCGAGACCCCGCCCGTATGTATGTACGCAGCCGTATTTACTTCCTTGCACCCTCGCTGTACGTCCGCACCTCTACTATGACCACATGCCCTTTCTTACTCGGCCATGGCTCATCGCTGCAGCCTGCAGACAGAACGATCGACCAGTATGTACCTACACGCTCGCGATCAGACAGACAACCCTATGTACGATTTGACCCGGTGGGACCCTGCTGTCAGGGAGGTAAGGGGGCACTTCCTTGCGGGTGAAGATACAACTGGTGGGTCCCAGCTGTCAGGAGGAGAATCATATTTTTTGCCTGTAATATGGACGCACTTTGTTGCGTGCGAAGATGTAGCTGGTGGGTCCCAGAAGTCAGGGGGAAATGTTTTTCGCAAAATACGGTGGCCCATATGATGGGTCCCTACTTTCAGGTGGAGGATCATTAGTTTGCGTGTAATAAGGAGGTACTTTCTTGCTGCGGCCATGGACCCAGCTGTCAGCCTCTCCATGTACAGTACTCTTCTGATGGAATTCATTCCTTGACCACATTGGCCATGCCACGCCGAGAGCACCAAGGCAGTGGACGACAGATAGGCCTAGGAAGGGGATGAGCGGAGCCGGGGAGGACGCGACAGTGGATGCCCACGCGGAGAGGAGTACAAGGGTTGACTGGTTTGGCTGTGGTGTGAGGCTGTCGTTGCCGCATAATAACAGGGGTTGTGGGTGAGTAGAGGGATGGTCTAGCCAGAGGTTGGAGTAGGGTGGGGCAGTCAGGCCTGCGCGGCAGCAGAGCCGGCCATGAGAGGCAGGAGCAGGCGGCACGACCGGCGCTGGTTTGGGCGGCTGGAGCAAGAAGACCATAGGTTGAAGAAGCACTACGACCGTTGGATGGACATCGTACGGTCACTGGAGCTAGAATCGTTCATATTGACTAAGTTGACAAAGCCCTCCATCTGCCTCAACTTAGTAGGCCCACAAGTCAGCCTCCCACTATGGTGGGTCCCAGCTAGCAGGGGGAGTATTCATTTTTTTGTGCATAATAAGGAGGCACTTCCTTGCGTGAGAAGATATAGCTGGTGGGTCCGAGCTGTCAGCAGGAGGAACATTTTTTTTGCGAAATACAGAGGCCCTTCCGATGGGTCCCAGCTATCAGGTGGAGGAATCATTATTTTGTGTGTAATAAGGAGGCACTTCCTTGCGCGCGGGTCTGGACCCAGCTGTCAGCCTCTCCATGTACAGTCGTCTTCTGATGGATGTCGTTCGTTGACCACGTTGACCATGCCGCCGAGAGCACCTGGGCGGTGGACGATGGCGAGGCCCCAGACTAGAATGACCCGAAGAAGCCCCACTGTTTTCATGTAATAAGGAGGCACTTGCTTGTGTGGGTCCCTACTGTCGGCCTCTCCACTTACATCCCTCTCGCGATGGCTATTGTTTGTTGACCATGCCACGTCGAGAGCATAAATGCGCTGGACGAGGGCGAGGCCCAGGAAGGGAACGACCTGGAGCCGGTAAAGCCACAACAGCGGATGCCCACACCGAGGGGAGTACGAGAGATGACTGGTCGGCTGCGGGGTGAGGCTGACATCGCCGGAAGATAATAGGATGTGCGGGTGGGTAGAGGGATGGCCTGACGGCAGCACAACCGGCCACGGGAGGAGGGAGCAGGCAGTCCCGCCGGCGCTGCTTTGGGCGGCTGGAGCAGGAAGATCAGAGATTGAAGAAGCATGACGGTCGTTGGATGGACATCCGACAGTCACTGCTCTGTGTTGACTGAGTTGACAAAGCCCTGCAAACACATCAATTTTTTTAGGACAACGTCATCATCAACCTAGTAGGCCCAAAAGTCAGCCTCCAAATATGTGGAAAACAACATACAACCCATTAGCCATTATTTTCAATAATTTACAACCCGTTTGCTAATTCTTAAGGGTATTTTGAAGCCCATATTCTTTTTATTAGCATTACAGACCATATTCTGGGCACTGCTAAAAAGTTCAACGAAATTTTGCATATTTTGGTGGGGTTCGGACTCTTTTAATCACGAAATTTCGAGTCAGGTTAAAAATAATTTTTAAAAACTTATATCAAAATAAAATTCAAAAAAAATTCTCCGCAAAAAATGAATGAAATTTAAAATCTTGACTGGCAATATGCTCGTGCATTGCACGGAACATCAAGATGCATTTGTATGACTAGTTTATCTTGTGGGAGAAAAGGATGAACGAGGGAAGGCCTTATCTGCAAATGTGGAGAGGAGTGTGGGTAAATTGTCATAGTTTCCTTCCTATCTGTTAGATATAGATCAGACGGCCTATATTGCAGGATGGCAGGCAGACCATCATCACCAACTTTGCTTTTTATAAGAGTAGAGAAATCCAGAAAAACAATATTTGAATGTAGTTGTTGGTTGGCTTTGGTTTAAAATTTTATAGCCCACTTCTTACTACTTATAACCCATTTTGTAAGGAAGCCCATTTTTTACTACTTACATCCCTCCTCGTCTTGAAAGATTTGCAGCTGAGCAGGGCTGAAAAAGCAAGTAGGCCTTGGTTGGGTATTCTCCAAAAAAAACTGGGCTATCTATTTTCAAAAAGAAAAAAGATATCAATTGGCTCGTCATGTGCTTAAGTAAAAGCATAAGCATCGGCTAGACGGGCCACAGCCCCCACACATCGCGTAGTTGAGCTCCATCTCTAAAACTAAAAAACAACTTGGCGAGCTGTTGGGTCCCTAGTGTTATCCGCTCGTTGTGTAATTTTCTCGTTTATTGACTACATTGACAATGGTGTGGGACCTAGTTGTCAAAAAATTAGGAGGAAGTATTTTTTTGGCTTGTAATAACGAGGCACCTGCTTGCGTAATGCAATGACCCTTGTGGGTCCCTACTGTCAGCCTCTTCACGTACAGTCATCTCCTGATTCCTCTCGGTTGTTCACCATGTTGACAATGCCAGACAACGGCGGGCACATCGAGTGAACCAAGGTGGAGAACGATGGTGAGGCCTCGGACAGGAACGAACAAGAGCCGTGGAAGATGCGGCTGTGTAGTGGCAGGCGGAGGGGAGTACGAGGGTACCAACATGTAACACAAGCTTACAAACGGTACAAAAAGCCCAATGATTAATTGTTTAGACAAAACCCAAATTGAACATGGCAATAACATCTAACCCAACCACTATTTTTTGCAGTCACAAACAAATGGATCGGTCCGATCCATAAAATCAACATCCTGTGCAAAAAAATTTATTGGAGGATGACTAGAAATTGTTGTAAATAGAATCCGAGCACGTTCAGAAGCCCATTTATCCACCTAAAAGTTCCTTTTTTCTATTCAACATGTCCGTCCGTGAGAAATCTCTTGTTGAAAAACTTAAGCCTCATGGACAATAGTAACCTCGCATTCAACAGGAAGAATGTGACAAAGCTTCTGTTTGCCTGGTTGGATGCATATCCTTCCATCATTATTGTCCTCAAACGAATGTCATGAGAACTGAAAAAATCCTAGTGCTTATTACGCCACTGATTGGTTATATGTTTTTCTCCATGTGTTAGTGCCTAAGTAGACATGAAGATTGAAAACAGTTAAGGTCTGAAAAAAGAGTATGTCGAAAGAGCGACAACTGAATGGTTAATTCTAGTACAATATATACGGGCTTTCGATGTGCATGAAATCATCACCTTTATATATGAATTCTTTAGACATCAAAATCATCACAGCAAGCCAATAATTATGTTCAGATCATAACTAAACATTCTGATATATAAGATCTAGACATAATCCAGCAGCATCGATAGGCTATCCATGGACGAACTCATCATTGAGCATATAACCTAATATTAGTACCCAAAGTGTACTCCAAGATGATGTAAAACTTATGCGCACAAATGAAAAATGAAGCTTAATTATGATTATAAATGTGTAGATGATAATATACGGTACCTTGAAAAGTGAGGAGCCAAACACCAACTTGTTATGATCATTAAACGGGTCACGAACTACACCCAAGGTCTCCAGTTTGGGCGCATAGCCAACAATTATTTGTGAAGGTTTATAACAATAATGAAGGAGCAACCTTTCAAGGGAAGGGGCATCTTCGATGATGAGCTGCTGACCTTCAAAACAAATTCCGATGCTTTTAAGGTGAGGTGACTTTATTTGGAGACAACTAAGAGGGATTTTTATTCCCAAAACAATCAACAAGCGCTCCAGGGCAGGGTAACTTGAGTGGATGATGCTGTGCAGTGAGGCCTCCGACAGATAAACCACCACAAGCAAAAGTTTTTTTAGCAGTGGGAGTCGAAGCATTTGTACTAGATCGTCTGGTAGATGGCATCGGGCGAAGGTGGCGGTGTGGAGAGAGGAGGAAAACCACAAGATGGACAAGGGAGGTGTGGGCACAAATTCTTGGTGTTCAGTTTGTGGTATGAAACTTTCGTGGTAATGGTAGAACTCAAACTGCTGGAGTTTTTTGATTTCAGCATGTAGGGTATGGACAACATGTAGTGTGTCAGGATACAGAGGCGTTGAATGGGGCCCTACTGGTGAGAGGAGACGATGGCTCTGAGGAGGTCAAATTCAGGAAGCACAAATATCTGACGACAGTCGAGATTGAGGGGCGCAGTGTGCCATAGAGGGCACCACCAAGTTGAGAGGACTTCTGTGCGGCAGGAATCCTTGGTGGGGAGAAGCGAGATGATATCCCCAAGGATGTCGTCTGGGAGATCGCTGATGCGGTCCACTGGAGATTCTATGGGTTCCTCAGATCCGGTTGGGGGGGCTTGCCGATTCTCCCCGCGCTGCCGGGTGTGGGATCTACAACCAGCGTCGCTGCTGGCGGGAGCCTCATCTTCTTGGCGCTGGGGCCAGCCGACTCCATTTTCCTTGCGGGCATCGTGCTGAGCTCACGGGTTTGAGCAGATTAGCCAGAGATGAGTCTAGTGGCAGTGCGAGTGGGGAAGAAGGAGGGTTGGGGTTTTCTGTAGTAGTGGAATAAGGGGAGCATGCGTTTTCTTTATGAGTGAGGAAGAAGGTGAGCGGGGGTTTTCTGTACGAATGAGGAAGATGTGGAGCGGGAGGAATTGGGGGGAGGGGGGGTTGACGGAAGCGGGAGAGTCCAGCGAGCTGCAGTATAAGTTTTTTTTAGATTTGCGAGATGCAGTATAAGTGGAAGCGAGGACGAAGGAAGATTTTTCTGGGATCACCCCCTCTTCAAGAAATATGGGTTTCTCCTCGCAAAAAACAAAAACAAATGGGTTTTCATATGGTTAGGCTTTTGTATCAGCCCGGTTGGTTGCCCGTGTTTCGTACTGGAGGGCCTGAACACTAGAGGCAATCCATTAGATACTGTCCAGCTCTCCAACTTATTGCACATTCAAAAGAAAATAAGAGACGCCTCCAGCTTAATTATGGCTCCTCATCAGTCAATGTACGAATAAGCTTATTTTACCTTGCGTTGGTTATTCTACTTAGTTAAGAGTGTAGGAATACCAAGAGCACCGTGTGGTCAGCTGACAGCAGGTTCCACTAAAATTGAGGTTTGTGCTTCCGTTTGCACAAATAGACACCATATGGAGATAGACAACCCTGATTGCACAAATATGTAACGGGTTATTTAAGTAGTGTCATTTTTTTGCAGTGGCATATGATTAACAGCAGCATCTCATATGTTATCAATGGCATTACAGTATGAAAAAGTGTCATTATCTAAGAAGTGACATCACATCAAATTAACACTGGCACTAGATTAATGGGGGCTTACATTAACATGCATAACAATTGCATTATGACTATGTGATAACAAGGGTATGTGCGGTTCAAGGGGTTTTAACAGGGATTAACAGGGATTGTGGGGGACTAAATCATGTACAAGCCAAATTCCCCTCCATTCCTCTCCAAACCCCTTGGGAGGAGGTTGAACCGAACAAGGTCTAAGACTAACCACAGTGGGAGTAACTTAATTCCATACGGTTTCATAATATGATACTCAACCCTCTCTTTCTTCATTTAATTCTACGCCACCTCATCAAGTTTGCCTAGTTGACATGCATGATACTACTTATGATACTCCCATTACAACCAGCTTGGTAGAATTAATATACCTAATCTAGATGGTTGCTAGCCGATCTCTTTGTCCTCCTCCAGCATCCGACTGAAGAAGAATCATGCAAGACACCGGCTGTTTTTGCCGGCCTCGCCTCGACGGTGGCCTTCATGGGATACAATCGATGGAGGCCTCCCATGTTCTACTTCTCCTTGATGATGGCGGCGGGCGGGGACGTGCTGGCCGTTACCTCGTCGACATCCGCCGCGGCTTCTTTCTCTGCCTGCATGGCACGGCGATGCACGCATCGATGGCGGATGCCATAGTAGCAGGCACTGGAGGCGCTATGTGATGCGGCGACATCGAGGGCAGCGACAATGCCCGTGCCGCCGTGCTCACCGACAAGCCGGCATGGAGCAAGTTGACACTCTTCCTCAAGCTGTATTGGAGCGGCCAACTGGGAAACAACGCACTGGATTACTGCGGCAACTACCTCCGACGGGCGAGGCTAGGTAGGTGGAGCTGCAAGCTGCCGCACTCGTAACTGCCAGGCTCGGCGGGCCACCCAGACGGCTTTTATGTCAGAGAACTGCTCTTCCTTCTCGTCGGATGCCGCTGAAAGAGTGGAGAAAATGGTGGAAGGAGAAGCTTGGCTGGCATCCTGCTCCTGAACGGACGTGTGTGGCCGGAGTGGGTTTCTCGCATTCCACGCGGGTTTCTCTATCTCTACACTTATAAAAAACAGAGTTGGTGATGATGGTGTGCCTGCCATCCTGCAATATAGGCCGTCTGATTTATATCTGACAAAAAGGAAGGAAACTATGGCAATTTTGAAAAAACATACCCACACCCCTCTCCACATTTGCAAATAAGGTCTTCCCTCGTTCATCCTTTTGACTCTCAAGATAAACTACTCATACAAATGCATCTTGATGTTCCGTGCAACACATGGGCATCTTGCTAGTAAATGTGGGTTTTTGAATGTGGCAAGGAGGCGGGTATAGCTGGGACTGCAGTGGGCGGAGCCCTCGGCAGGTGCGCCGCTTCAAATGGCGGACACAGTGAGAGGTCGCGTCCGCCCTTACCCCCTTGACTGTGGACCTTAACTGTGTACGTCCAGCTTTGAGGACAACATTATCCTTGACGGTGTTCGTCACCTTGTGTCCAGATCTGAGATGCCACGTGTACCAGATGAATGACTCCAAGTTCGACCACCGTGATGTTAGGTGCAAGGTGAGGAACACTGTTGGAGAGACCCCCTCATAATTTTCCTACATTGGTCGTTTGATTCATAGGATAGAATGCTATAGGATTTTTTCCTATGTAATCATATGTTAATTGGCAATCTAGCATCCACTCCAACTTTTTTTTCAATTGCTTTGTTTTTCCTGTGTCAAACACTCTGTTTTTAGGGGAACACTGTGTTAATGCTATGAGATTCAAGTGGACATGCCACTCCAATCAATTATTTTTTCCTATTCCTGCGTTTGAAGTTCCTACGAAGAGAGTACTTGCTCCAAATGATGTGCCGTTGCAAGAGTAGCCTATTTGAATTAACCATGCTCTAAAAAGGTGGACCAGCTTTGGCTATAGTATACTACTGTACTGGGTTAGTAGGCGACCTTGCGCTTGGCTCTTCTCCTCTGCCGGAAGCCAAACAATAATGACGGTACTACAATAGTACTTCTGCCAATCTGACACTCAATGAACTGCTGCACGTCGACCGCTTGTAAGGAGAAGTTTCTCCTCGTGCTGCGAGCCACCACGCACGCGCTGGCAAGGGAGAAGGCATAGTAAGCAAGTTTCTCATCGTTGTGCGAGTTGATGGGTCACATCAAAGTTATTTATTACTCTCCCCAAAAAGGGCCGACCATGTCCATGGCTACCTTCCCATGCTCCATCATTGAGTACGTGTACAATTCACGTGCCATCGAGGAGAAAAAATATTGCATAGTACTAGGTGTCATTGAAGTGCACGACTCACTTATGCACTGCTTATCTCCATTTTCTTGAATGACACGTGCACGTGGATGCTAAATGTCCCATGTGTTGGCAAAAGGATGAGCAAAGCTCATGTAAAAAAAGAGTGGAAGCACATAGATTCCCGACGACCGAGAAGGAGCAAGGAACCTCGCGGTGGAGCGTCTGCACTCATAATATTTTATATTATTCAGTGATATAAAATCAACCAAATCTCTCCACATTCCTATGCCATTCTATAGTGTGATAATAACTTTGAATGTTACCTCCGTGGGACACCTAGTTATAGTATATCCAGCAGCCCGTATCGCTTCTCGCTCCTCGTCCTTATAGCCTGCCGACAATACCTTATATACACTTGCTCTTTGAGCAAAGGCCTCCCTAAGCACACATTAATTTCCTGGGCATGCTTCTTTCTACTCAAAGTTCGGTGAACTTTGAGAATGTTGGCAACTTCACTGCTAGCTTGCTGGCTCATTTTGCAATTGTTACTAACACATTGCAGTACTCCTGGAAGGCCCAGAGGTTAATTTGAGAACAAGTACCTCGAGGTTAATTTGACAAACTTGCCTTATAGGTTGACAGAAGTCATATCACTTTTTTTGGAAAGATGTCGTGAGGTAACACGATAGATCTTCTTTCAAGCCAATCAACATGTATTAAAAAAACAAAAAATATCAAAAAGTAACGCGGTAGACCTTCGATTAACATGTGTTCAAAAAACAAGTACTCCTGCAAGACCCAGCGGTTAATTTGAGAACAAGTACCTCGAGGTTAATTTGACAGACATGCCTTATCGGTTGACAAAAGTCATATCACTTTTTTTGGAAGTGGTTGTGAAGTAACACGATAGACCTTCTTTCAAGCCAATTAACATGTGTACGATTTTTTTATCAAATTATCAAAAAATAATGCCATAGACCTTCGATTAACATGTGTTAAAAAAACAAGTACTCCTGTAAGACCTAGATGTTTATTTGAGAACAAGTACCTCGAGGTTAATTTGATAGACATGCCTCATAGGTTGACAAATGTCATATCACTTTTTTTGGAAAGATGTCATAAAGTAAGACGATAGACATTCTTTCAAACCAATTAACATGTGTTCAAAAAACAAAAATGATCAAAAATAACGTTATACACCTTCGATTAACATGTGTTCCAAAAACAAAAAATTACAAAACAAAGACCTCGAGGTTCAACTAATAGGACAGAGCACTATATACATTTAAGACAATTAAACGTCTATAGTAACCCATCCCATTAGTCTTAACATCGAGTCCACTTCCCATCCGGTCACCCATCTCATGACTACTCCAGCCTCAGCAAAGTTAACTTGGGAGTTCTGTTAGATGAGCTATCGATAGGGAAGCGGGTCCTTGCTGATTAGGATGCCTCTTTGTATCCTTTATGATGTACCCAGATGACCGCCTGAAGTTTTATGCTCCATGGGTGATGCGCCTGATCAAACTTCATTCTTCGATCGACTATCAGCCTTCAGCACGCAACCATCTTGTCTTTCTGCTCGAGGTTGATCTGTCAGTTGAAGCCATCTACCCAGAGCCTGCCAAGGAGCCACTATATCTTCATAATGTTGATCATCAAAGCTTCACGTGGCCAATAGAAGGAGTTCATGTTCCAAATGTTGCTGTTCCAGCTTATCCTCTGGCTGGCAATGTGCGTATGCCTCATCGTGCAAACACTGAAGCCACTGCTAGTACAATTGCGCAAAGGCCTCGGAAGCGTTCTCGTGTACTCAATGACCGAGAGCTGCTTGTGGCCTTACATCAGAAGCAAGACAAGCACCACGACTGGCTAAAGCGTCAGATGCAGAGTCTCCTGGTAGATGTCAATCGCATTCGAAACCTGGCCACCAAGAACTCATTTGTTGCCCATGAAAATGCACGACTGTCCTGGAAGAGCCTCACTCTACTATATTCTGAAGATGATCTTCGAGCAGATGGCTTCACCGAGGGCTTCAAGTTTGATTCCAGGCCTCCACCAAATGCAAGCTGGCGCCACACTCCCTCTCTTGAAGATTCTGAGTATTCATCTTCGGTTGCAACTGTTGTTGTGAATGTCGTCGATGAAGAAGACGACGCCACTTCACCGACCATGGCTATACTGCATCTCGACACTGCACCAGGCCCTTCTGCACCACCAAACTCCAACGCCGCTCCTGCTCCTTCTGGAAATGAGTAGATGCTCTATGTCTTCAAACCTTTTTGGTCATTACTGACAAAAGGGGGAGAAGCATATGTGTTGATAGTCTTCAAGCGGGTCCCTATGGGTGGTTGCATTATTTTGCCAAGTGTTTACAACTCTCGTCTTTTGATACATTTGGTTCCTTGAGTTGTAACACTTAAACTCGATGGTCGTTTGCTACTTTTTTGTGCTATTCTCTGATGCAATGATAAATTCCACATGAAGTCATTATGCAGACGTCCATTTTCCATTATGCATATCATTATCTTCATTATCTACTTATATGCATAATGTGTTGTCTTCACACTTTGAAGATGGCCTCCACAAAGCAAAACCTGCCATGTGCATTTGCATTCAAATGCAAATCATTTATATGCACATCTTCAGGGGGAGCCTTGTCATATGTATGAAAACAATACTCACAACACTAAAATTTCACATACTTTTATCCCCGTTGAAAACATCAACCAGTTTGTCATGAATCACCAAAAAGGGGGAGATTGTAAGTGCATCTAGTGCCACCCCTAGTTGGTTTTGGAGTATTGACGATAAACTTGGTTGAGGGACTAATGTGTTTGTGAGAATTGCAGGTTAAGACAGGTAGTAGTCCCATATTGATTCAGTTTACCTACCAGAGATGACCCCTAAAAATGTGTGAAGACATTGAAGACAATGGTGGTTTGTGATGATATTTACATTGAAGATTATGACAAGAGAAGACATCGCATGAAGACAATGGAGTGCGAAGACATAGTTGTTTTGTAGTTCCTTTTCTTCTTTGTTGAGTCATAGGAACCACCATACTGTTAAGTGGGGTCCAAGTAAACAAAGTCAGAGTGGCTGATGTGATGATGGACCAAATCCTATGTCTTCGAGCAAAGACAATGAGAGCGAATCCAGAGCTGGATGAGTCAGCTTACTTGTAGCCCAAGTCAAGCTGCCGCGTGTGTTTGAAATCTGACCGTTGGACACATGTTAGTTCCTTAGTGACCCACGGTCATTTTGGACAAATCAGGTCGGGTTGCCTCCTGGCTATAAATAGCCCACCCTCTACACCATAAATTGGTGACTGCTCAGAGTTAGTGCACGACTTTTGTCGTTTGAGAGCAACCCACCTCCAAAGCCTTTGAGAGAGTAATCCATGCAAGGACAAAGCCCAAACACCTAGAGCCAAAGAGTGTTAGGCATCACTGAAGTCTTTCTGTCCGCGTGATCTGAAGAATTATTACACTTGAGGACCATGAATCCTCTAGCCAGTTAGGCGTCACGTTCTGAGCATCCAAGAGTCATTGTGGATTGCCAGTGAACGAAGTCTGTGAAGGTTTGGAAGTCTCCCTTGAAGACTTACCAGAGTGATTGAGCAAGGACTAAGTGTTCTTAGCTCAAGGGAAATAAGGTGAAGACACGGTCTTCTGAGTTCAATCTCAGCCTCCCTAACCAGACGTACAGTTGTCACAGCAACTGGAACTGGTCCAACAAATCCCTTGTCCTCTCCGAGCAACTGGTACTATCCCTCCTCTCTCTTTACTTACCGTTTCTCTTTGTGAAGTCTTAGCCCATTTGCCTGATCAGATTGACTTCACTAAGTGAAGAATGTTTACTGTTTGGCTTCATACTATCTTCCATCATGATCTTTACTACCTATCTGCTGATAGTCTTCGCGCTTTCACTTCATTGCTTACTTGACTATGGCTTGTCTAGTGTAGTCTACCTTCCGCTGCATATCAATAGGTTCATTTCTATTGTTTGTCTTCAAAGCACCCATGTTTTGAAGACTTTCATAAAAATCGCCTATTCATCCCCCCTCTAATCGAATACTAGCACTTTCAATAGGTATCAGAGCAAGGTGCTCCCTTGTTCTGTGTGATTCGGTTTAACCGCCTTGAGTTTAGCTATGTCGACTGCATGGATAATCAAGGCCTCCGCTGCGTGCCCTATCTTTGATGGCACTGATTACCCCTACTAGAAGAATAGTATGCGTATGCATCTTGAAGCCATTGACATCGATATCTGGTATGTCGTCAAGAACGGCGTTCCCAAGGACGGTGAAGGTGTTACTCCTGCTGATGTCAAGAATTTCATTCAACTGGACTCTACTGCCAAGAACATCATCTGTGGTCATCTGACCAAAGGACAGTATGGTCGTGTGAGTGCTCTAGAAACTGCGAAGCTAGTCTGGGACTGGCTCTCCAAGGTCAATGAAGGCGTCTCCACCCAAAGAGATTCAAGGATCATTGTTCTTTGCAATCTGTTCAACCGTTTCAAGAGAAATGACAATGAGAATGTCCAACTCACATTTGATCGCCTCACTGATATCACTAATGAGCTTCATCCCCTCGGCGCCACTGAGATCACCAAGCATGAAATCGTCAAGACACTTTTGAGATCACTTTACAACTCATTTGACACCCTGGCCCTGATGATTCAAGAGCACCCTGACTTCAAGACTCTCGATCCGTCTGACATACTTGAGAGGCTCAACATACATGAGTTCCAGCTGTCTAAGAAAAGAGATATCTATGGTCCCAACTATGGCCGTACTCGCAGTTTGAAGGCAAAGGTTGTTTCCTCATCTGAAGAAGAATCTGACTGCGGTTCTGGGGATCCTGAAGATATTGGAAAGGAGCTTGCTTTGCTTGTGAAGAAGTTCCAGAAATTCACCAAGAAGAAAGACTTCAGAAAGTCTTCAAGATCCAGCTCTAGAAATGATGAAGCTTCCTCTCGTGACCACAAGAAGAGAACCTACCACAAGTGCAAGAAACTTGGTCACCACATCTTTGAGTGTCCACAGTGGGACAATGAGACAAAGAAGAAGAAGAGCCATGATTATGATTCTGATGACAAGAAGAAGAAGAAATCCTCAAAGTCTTCTTCCAAGTCTTCATAGAATTCTTCATCACACAAGAAGAGCTCATCAAGCAAGGCCCGTGCATTTGTTGGGAAGGAAATGGATTCATAGGAGGAGTCTGCATCTGAGGAGGTAGAGGTGGAGTCTGAAGACGAATCTGATTCTGGAGTAGCAATCCTGGCTCTAGCTTCTGCGTATGTCGCCAAGTCCATTTTCAACACTGAAGACAATGGCCTCGTCACCAACGCTCATGTCAAGGATGAGGATGACTTTGATCCCACCTACTGCTTCATGGCACGTGGTGCCAAGGTAAACTCACGAGATGCTTACTTTCAAACATCAAGTGAAGATGACTCTGAATGTGAATCTAAACCTAGCTAAAATTGCAACTGAACAACAGAATGCTATGGAACATATTCAAAAGTTGCTAGACAAAAGCGATGACCTATTGGACGCGGAAATGACCTGAACTCAATCTTTAATTGAAGACATTAAAAAGGTTCATGTTAAGTATGAAGAACTTGAAAGTCATCATGAATCGCTCTCAACAACTCATGAAAAGCTCTCCTATGATTATCTTCAAAGGAAGCGAGAGCTAGAAAATTGAGATCGGCCCATGAAGATCTTCAAAAGGAGAACGAGTCACTCCGCGCTCAATAGATCAGTTCCGCTCAGGAAGGATTTGAACCACCATGTCTAAAATGTCTTGAGCGTGATAATGCTGTCTCTGTTACTGAATGTTCAACTGCTTCTACTGTTGCAATATCTTCAACTGCTAATGTGGTAACTAACCCCTCTGCTGAGGATACCACTACTATTGCTGATGAGAATGCCAGGTTCAAGACATTGCTTGAGACAGGAATGTACAAAAGTCTCAAAGGGCATCAGGCACTATGTGATGTCCTCAAAAAGCAGATTCTGAACCGAAACCCTAGGAAAGAGGGTGTTGGGTTCGAGAGGAAAATGAATGTTGATGGTTCTTACTGGATGCCTGAGCAGTATCCCAAAACCACATGGGTTGCTGCAAAGGGACCTTCAGTGGATCCATCTACCCTATCTGGCTTCTCTTGTTCTAACCCAATTATCATTAATGAATCCTTTGATGCAAACTATAAACTGTTCAGGAATCAGAATGTTGAAGTGTTTGCCAGGTATATTGGTACTAACTGCAGGAACGAACCACCTCTTAAGAGTCTGGGTACCCAAAAGTTGTCTTGAAAGTCTTCCCATGAATGTCATCATGACACCATCTGGGAAGAAGACAAATCCCAGACCAAAAGCTTCATATGGTCCAAAGGCTTCATACAGACAGAGGACTCACCAGAGTCACCCTAACGCCAATGTTTTGCAGGGAAACCATACTCAGACTTTTGAATATAAGCGTGTTTCGTCAAACCGCTATGTTCATAAGACCAAAAACTTTTCTGCTTATTCTTATGAGTATTACTCACCTCCTGCAAGGCTATTTGCTAGGGCTCCAAAGCCGAAGTTCTTAGATGCTGCACTTAGACTCATTGCTTCTAAGCCACCCCTGAAGATTTGGGTGGTTAAGAAAACTTAACTCTCTTTTGCAGGGAAAGGTCTCCAGCCGGAAATCAAAGGCATCTAGTGCTTATGCTGGGGACCTTAAACATCTTGTGGGACGCAATATAAAATGTCCAAATGGTCTTACTACGTATTTCGTCCCGGGATTCCTTGACAATCACCCTAATTATCCTAACCAAGATCTAAACTTTCATGTTCCGCTTGTTTGTCAAATGTTTCTGCTTCACAACTCCCTTGGTGAAGCCTATCCCCCAAACTGTACTGTAGGATATGACACCCAAGGCTTCAGAATGGATCATGGATAGTGGCTGCACCAACCACATGACTGGTGATCGAAGTCTTCTGATGGATTCAACCCTACGCATGTCTGACAAAAGTCACATCACATTTGTTGACACTGGTAAAAGCAAGCTATTGGGTCTTGGTAGAGTTGCAATCTCAAAGGATCAGCACATGGATAAAGTTATGCTTGTTGAATCCCTTGGTTTCAACTTAATGTCTGTCTCAATGCTTTGTGATTTGAACATGATTGTGATATTTGGAAAATATCGTTACCTTGTGCTTATGGAATTTGACAAGTCTCTAGTCTTTGAAGGGTATTGAAAAGATGATCTGTATATTGTAGATTTCTCAGCAGGACCAGAGTTGGCCATATGTCTTCTAGCAAAAGCTTCAGAGTGTTGGCTCTAGCATCAGAGGCTAGGACATGCTAGCATGAGGAACTCGTACACTCTCGCGAAGAAGAAACATGTTGTGGGGATCGAAGGCATTAAGTTCAAGAAGGATCATCTGTGTGGTGCTTGTGAAGCTGGGAAGATGACTAGGGCCAAGCATCCCTCAAAGACAATCATGACGACATCACAACCCTTCGAGATGCTTCACATGGACTTATTCGTCCCTACTCACTACTCTACTCTTACTACCATTGCTTGTCTGTATGGCTTCGTCATTGTTGATGATTACTCAAGATATACATGGGTGCATATAATCCTCTACAAGATTGAAGTGCAGGATGTCTTCAGATGATTCGCCAACCGTGCCGTGACGAACTATGGCATCAAGATCAAGCACATCAGAAGTGACAACGGCACAGAATTCAAGAACACTCGCCTCAACACTTATCTTGATACACTGGGCATCACTCATGAATTCTCAGCTCCTTACACACCTCAGCAGAATGGCATCATGGAGCACAAGAACATAACCCTCATTGAGATGGCTCGGACGATGCTTGATGAGTACAAGTCTCCAAGGAAGTTCTGGCCTGAAGCTATTGATACTGCATGCCATGTCATCAATTGTGTTTATCTTCACAAGCTTCTAAAGAAGACATCATATAAGCTGCTAACTGGTAAGAAGCCAAACGTCAGTTACTTCAGAGTATTTCGTGCTAGGTGCTGGAACAAGGATCCACATCACACTTCAAAATTTGCACCAAAAGAACATGAAGGTTTTATGCTTGGATACGGAAAGGATTCACACTCCTACAGAGTCTTCAACCTCTTTCACTATAAAGTGGTTGAAACTGTGGATGTGCGGTTTGATGAGACTAACGGCTCACAAAGAGAGCACCTGCCAAATGTGCTAGATGAAGTCCCTCCTAGTGAATCTACCAAGCTTATGGGTACTGGAGAAATCATACCTTTAGAAGCTCAGGCTGAAGAAGAAATCATCATTGCACCAAATCAACCCAAAGACAATGCTCAACCGGAAGTCAATACTGAAGCTGAAGACAATGATCTGCAAGGGCAAAATCTTCATCCACTACATCCCCCAGTTGCAAATGAAGTACAAATAGAGAAAATAATCGATAGCATCAACACACCTGGTCCACTCACTCGTTGAAGAGCAACGCAGCTAGCAATTTTCTGTGGGCACTTTGCATTTGTCTCTATATCTGAACCCAAGAAAGTTGTTGAAGCCTTCATGGAACCTGAATGGATTCAAGCTATGCAAGAATAGCTTCATCTCAAGGTTACACTCAAATAGAAGGGATTGACTTCGATGAAACATTCGCTCCCGTGGCTAGGCTTGAAGCCCTTTGCATACTGCTAGCCTATGCCAACCATCACAACATTCTTCTGTACCAAATGGATGTGAAGAGTGCCTTTCTCAATGGAAAGATTGAAGAAGAAGTGTATGTTGCACAACCACCTAGCTTTGAAGATCCAAAACATCATGATATGGTATACAAGCTCAACAAGGCACTATATGGCCTCAAACAAGCTCCCCGCGCTTGGTATGACACACTCAAAGACTTTCTGAAGAGCGAAGGCTTCAAACCTGGTTCTCTAGATCCTACACTCTTCACAAAGACATATGACAGTGAACTGTTTGTGTGCCAAATCTATGTGGATGACATTATCTTCGGTTGCACTGACAAAAGATACAGTGTGAGTTTGGGCACATGATGCAAGAGCAATATCAGATGTCCATGATGGGTGAGCTAAAAAAATTCCTCGATCTTCAAATTCATCAGCAGAGAAATGGCATCTTCATTTCACAAGAAAAATACCTCAAAGATTGCGTGAAGAAGTTTGCAATGCAAGACTGCAAAGGATACACAACGCCAATGCCAACCAAAAGTCATCTAGGTCCCGACGACAATGGTAAAGAGTTTGATCAAAAGGTATACCGCTCCATGATTGGTTCTTTACTCTACTTATGTGCATCTAGGCCACATATAATGCTTAGTGTTTGCATGTGTGCCCGATTCCAAGTGGCACCAAAGGAGTCGCATCACCTTGCGGTGAAGAGAATACTTAGATATTTGGCTCACACCCCAACAATAGGATTATGGTATCCAAAGGGCTCAACATTTGATCTGATTGGGTATTCTGATGCTGATTATGCTGGTGACAAGGCTGATCGCAAGTCCACTTCAGGAACATGTCAATTTCTCGGACGATCTCTTGTCTGTTGGTCTTCAAAGAAGTAGAACTGTGTATCACTCTCCACTGTTGAATCTGAATACATTGCTGCTGGATCATGCTATGCTCAGCTTCTCTGGATGTAGTAAACTCTCAAGGACTGGCATCAACACGAAGAATGTACCACTCTTCTACGACAATGAAAGCACCATCAAGCTTTCCAAGAATCCAGTTCAGTAGTCGAGGACAAAGCACATTTAGATCCGTCATCACTTTCTCAGAGATCATGTCAACAAGCAAGATATTGATATCATTCACGTCAACACTAAAGATCAATTGGCAGATATCTTCACTAAGCCCTTGGATGAGAAAAGGTTTTGCAAGCTGCAGTGTGAGCTAAATATCTTAGGATCCTCAAATGTCCTGTAATTGGACACACATCCTAATGCTTATGCATGTTGATAACTTATTACCCTCTGAGTGTGAATACATTAATGTGGAATTTGAGTGTGAATACATTAATGTGGAATACATTAACATGGAATACACAAAGTAACATATATCTTTAATCAATGAAGACTTATTAGCTCTGAGTGTGAATACATTAACATAGAATTTGATTTCGGAGCGCCATGATAATTGTGTGCCGTGTCTGCGTCTAGTTCCTATACGGTGGGTAATATCACCACCAAATTCTTATTGAAGTGTTTTTGTTGGCATCATGGTTACATAGTCTTCGCAATTGGTTTGTCTTCAACATTGATTTGTCTTCAAAATTTATCTTTGCAATGTTGAGTTGGTATATATATAGGGCTGGACTATTCTGTTACCCATAACAGAATATTATTCTGTTACCCCTCGCCCCTATAAGGGCGCGATGCTCCCACCTCCCGGCGACCAGCCGCGCCTCTGCCTCCCACCCCCTGGCGACCCGCCACGGCCCTGCCTCCACCCTCCCGGCGACCCGCCGCGGCCCCGCCTCCCACCCTCCCGGTGACCCGCCGCGGCCCCGCCTCCCACCCTCCCGGCGACCCGCCGTGGCCCCGCCTCCCACTTTCTCGGCGACCAACTACGGCCCCGCCTCCCACCTTCCCGGCGACTAGCCGCGGCCCCGCTTCCCACCTCCCCGGTGACCAGCCATTGCCCCGCCTCCCACCTTCCTGGCGACCAGTCGCAGCCCCGCCTCCCACCTTCCGAGAGACCAGCCACTGCCCCACCTCCCATCTCCCCAGCAACCAACCGTGGCCTTGCGCCCCATCTCCCTAGTGACCAGCCATGGACACGCTTCCCACCACCCTTGTGACTAGCTGTGGCCCCGCACTAGCATATCCACGCCACCTCCGGCTCCTTTTTGATCTCGCTGGTAGATCTCGAGTGAAGTCCTCCGGCACCCATTGATGCTACCAGCCACCACTCTGCCTCCTCCCCGATGGGACTATGCCGCCGCGTACACACAGTTCATCACCGCCACCCCAGGCCGTTCAATGCCGCCGCCATGGACGAGCCCCACTCCAGCGCCATGGTTCGTGCTTTAACGCAAACACTGGAGCCTGCAGGAGGAGCCGCGAGGTCGAGAACCATCCCGCCGACCGGAGCCGCCCCACCTTCCCGCCGATCGGCGCCGCCCCGCCCCCATGCACTACTTCCTCCGGCACCCGTCCAGGTATGGGGCTCCACCTGTCCAACTCTTCCTCCCTTATCTATCTGAGATCCTCCTACCATGCTCCTTCACGAACGAGCTTCAACAATCTAAACTTCTTTCCAATATCGACACCTTTACTCATGCAGGCAACTAACAAATTAACCTGACCTGATTTGGGACTAAGATAAAAAGTTAAAAACTGGAGGATGATGTTGACTAGGTAATTATACTGACAGGTTTGTGGTGATTTTTTGTGTTCTAACAACAGGAAAAATGGTGGATAAAAGCGCAGGTTATGTCGCTACGGGCGGCTGCCACAACTGTAAGGTACATGCTTCTAAAAATTGGCCATTTTTTGGGTCTACATCGATAATTTGCCCTGCTGGTTGTAGTGATTTTAAACAAAGGATGTAGTACTACTATGCAGTCATCAATATCTGGTACTGCTACCAAACTGAACCTAACATTGATTTGTTTTCAGTTCTATTGCGCTCAAGCGTAGGGAGGGATTGACGTGTTATCGATGGATCACTACCGGTAACTTAACTTATTATGTCAGTTCTAGTGCGACGCTAGCTAAGGTATAAATGTATTGACTGTTCATACCTTTAATCTGTTCAGTTTGTGAACATGTATCAGTTTCAGTCTTAAAATAGGAACACCAATAAGTTAACTTTGCAAGTGCATCAGTTCACCTTGAATGAAATACAGAAGTGGACCATCAAGTTTTTCCATCAGTTCGCTTATTATAAAATAGAAAGTTGGTTGTGCAAAGAAAACTTGAGAACCAATGTCAGCCTAGAAGTTTAGGTCGTGGAGCAAGCCTGCGCAAAAAAGGACTCATGTAGCGCTTCTCCAGGTTGTCCAATGTGTCAATGGCACTCTCTCACAGCAATCTCTCTCCTTCTCTGCTTCTGCTATTAAAATGCATACAAGTGTTGTAATGCTAATTGAGTAGCTTTTCTTGCTCTTTCGGTGTTTGTCACTGTTCATGTGAGCACCATTTTTATATGCTTATTTTGTGCTCCGATGAATGTTTTTGGAGCAGTACAAATACATCATCATAGTGAGTAAAGATGTGGCACCTTGGGAAGTACTACCATTAATGTTTGGATCAAGTTCAGAACAGAAAACCCAGGAAAAAATGTGTGCAAAAGAAACATCTTGTTGGATTCTATATGAATACATGATAATTGGCTTTAGATTGGTACTTTCCTTGAAATGCAGTTACTAGGTCACACTTCAGTACAACAAAAGCCTCCCGACAAGTTCAAATTTCAGACTAGGTCACACTTCATCTTTTGCTCCTGTAGTTTATTTCTTGAGTTGAGAATGTCAGTTTTTGTTCGAGAGAAATACAAAGTTTAGCCCCCATTACTTTTTGTTAATGCAGGGAGAGAGTTTTTGCTCCTACAGCATCTTGTCTCATCCGTTCAGTAAAAAGGTTTGATGGTAGTTTGAATTGTGCACTAGCTTGCGCTTCTTGTTTTGCTCCTTTGGATTATTTCTTCAGTCCAGAATCCTTCACTTTTTGTTCCATATAAGTTCAAAGTTCAGAAAATCAACTTGCAAATTTAGGGAAACATGTGTACCTTGTGAAAAGTTCACAAAATATATTCTAGGAGGTTCATTTTGTGTTCATTTAAATGTCTTCAATGCAAGTGCGGATGGCCGGTAAGTTCTACTCGAAAGTTCATATATACATGCAGAAAACATGATGCTCTTTAGGTGTTTGTTGTTAATGTAGAAAACAATTTTTAATACCGAAGAACAACATTGCCCACTGCCTACCTCCGTCGCCCACTGCTAGCCGCCAACATTGCCGCCGCACCACGGGTCCACTTCGGCACGAGCTCCAGTGCCGACCATCCTGCCGCTACTCGTAATCCCCTCTTCCATCAGCTCCACTTCATCGGAACCGTAAGTCCGCAGGAGTATGCATAGCAGGTTCACCAGATCCTCCTGACATCTTCTTCCTTCTCCAAAAATATTTTATTTTATGTTCAATTCTTCGTCATATGTTCATTTCCTATTACCACAGTGCCTTTCGCTTGAATTCCTGCTGATGTTGGCTGTAGCTTGAAACGGCTTCGCCTGCGTGCCTAGGAGTTTGCTTTTCTTCAGTCCAAAGGGAGAAATACTGTCAGTTCATGAACAGAGAATTTTTGTACTAAACATAACATTAGTTCGGTGTGTACTCTGTTGTCAGTCCATGAAAAAACGCAGAATAGTTGGTGCGTGTGAAAAAAAAGTCAGTACAGGATTCAGTTTGTGTAAGTTTAGATATATCACCTGAATAAATAGTGATTTGCGGCGAGTTTCTTTGGTGTCAATTCTGATTCAAGTGCCCTGTTCTTCCTAGCACGCAAGGAACACATGCTTCATTTATGTTTTTGATGAATCCAGCCTAAACTGAAGCCTGTCGGCGAGCCGGGCGCCGGGCCAACCACAAGGCAATGCCGCCGGGCACGGCGCTCGATGGTCGCCAAGCATGGCGCGAGCCTTTTCGGGCCCATTTCCAGGTTGAACTCCAAGGATCACGTCGTGGGGTGCGCGAAGGTGCTAGCTAGCCTCTGCTTTCATTTTTCTTCAAAAGCTTTGCTAACCCATTAGCCACTCATAATATGACTTTGCTTTCAATTAGCCACTGAAAGTTGTGGCCATTTAATGAAAAATCTTTTCTATAGAACCAGTTTCTAAAGTTGTCGCCGCGTGGACGCGTCCCACTCCAACGGCATGGCTTATGCTTCAGTGGAAAACAGTGGAACCTGCTGGAGGAGTCACGGGGTCGAGGAACTCTTGCTCAACAGTACAACTTCTTGTTTTGTGGCCGGTTGCTCAAGGAGCTGAGTGTAGGCCGTAGTAAGTACATGAATACTAATATTAGGATATGTGTGGTCCCAGTAAGTACATGAGCACTCTACTAATTAGTAAGTTTGATTGCTTCTGAAAACTGAAAATGTCAGCTTGTACTGATGCATTCCAAAAATGTGTTGTGTGTTTTCAGAAAAAAAACATTTATCAGGTTTTTGGGGGCCAATTATTATTGATGTGGAGATGAATAACTATGCGGATGCGCTCCTGTTGTTTTTCTGGAAAAAAACAAGATGCCATGTTTTACTTTATGAGCTTTCCAAGTTGCATACTTCAAAGTTACTGCTTGCTCCCACACGTGAATTGCGCAATTTCAATGGGTGTCGTCGAGCATGTCAGGAAGTATGCCCTTCGTGAAGTTTTGTCAGTATTTTGTATATTTCATTTGGCAGAGGCTTCATGTGATCTTATGGAGCTTTATAGATGTACTGTCGTTACACTTTTAAGACCCTACAGTTCATTATATCGTACATGTGTGGCCCTTCAATATGTATTACATGTTCAGTTCTTAGAAAATAACACAATAGTTCGGTCGAAAACAATGATCAGTTTGATAGTGCTCTCTCCTGCCCATTTTGGTTGATGTCCACGAATGGACAAAAATTGTAATGGAAATGTTCTATTATTACTAGCATATAAGTACAGAAAAAAATTGAACACGACATCAAGTTTGGAAAAAAAGCTCAAACAAAAAAACCATGAAAATTCAAAATGGTAAAAGTTCAAGTGGTAAAATGAGAGAAGTCCATCATATTGTATCAAAACAATGTTGAGTTTAAAAGAAAACACAAAACATTTACATTTTATTAAAAAATCATTCAGTTTAATGGTATAAACTATGCAAGTTCGGGCTTGATGATACCATTGAGAAGTTACGAGGAAAATTATACTGAAAATACAGAGTAAAGTCTAGTATGTGAAAACACGTTCAGTACAAAACCATACAGACATCGGTTCAAGTACTCTTTTTCGGAACCATTCAAAACTATTATGAAAAAAATACCTCAGTACATCGGCTCATCAAGGTTGTACCATACTGAAATCTGGAAAAGTCTGGCAAAAAGTATTTACATCCATTCAAACTCGAGGATACAACAAGTTCAGAGAAAACAAAAGTTTGCAGTTGAGAAATAGGGGATGATCATTCATATGTCTAAAAAATAATTGAGCTTATATACAAAAAGTATTTACATCCGTTCAAACTTAGGGATACCACAAGTTCACAGAAAACAAAAGTTGTAAGCAGATTATTAACAAAAAAGTAGAGTAAAGTTCGGATTGTGAAAATACAACATTAAAAACAAACATAATGCTCAGTTCAAAAACTCAGTTTTCGGGACGTGATAAAGCTCAAACAAAAATAAACCTCATGGAAACTCAAATGGTAAAAGTTCAAGTCATAGAATGAGAGAAGTCCAACACATCGCTGCAAACAATATTTTCTTTTTGAAAGAAATGCCATTCAACTATATAAATCATGCAAGTTTAGGTACGATGATACCGTAGATCGTTGAAAAGTTACGAGGAAAATCATACAGGAAAAAACAGAGTAAAGTCCAGTCTATGAAAACCCGCTCAGTACAAACCCAAAATGGAGATCAGTTTGAGTCCTCCATTTTCAGAAAATTCAAAATTAATCTATAAAAAATAGCTCAGTACGAACCCATACATAGATCAGTACAAGTACTCTGTTTTTCCGGAGAGAAAAATAGCACGATGGATCTTACCGTATTCAAAATTACTCTTAAACGGTTGCGAAGTAGAGAAAACATTCAACATGACTAAGTTTCGCATTTTCGATAGCTATCCAACGGTATATTATTTGCACCATTTCGACAAACTTTTTTAAAAAACCGCATTCAAAATCAAATTTGATCGTATTCGAATTCGTTTTTAAACCATAAGGAACTAGAATTTCTATAGAAAAAAGTTGCGCATTTTCCATAGCTTTCCAGTGGCTTATTATTTGCGTCAATTCGACAAACCATTTGCAAAACAACGCTAAAATACGTTTCGCCCAAAATTTCAATATTTTTCAAATTACTTTTAAATGGTATAAAATTTGAAAAAATAGTACATATATGGAAGATGCGGATTTTCACAAGCTTTCCAACGCCATCTCATTTGCTCAATTCCGACAAACTGTTTGAAAATTAAATCGAAAATACGATTCACTTTTTTGGTTTTAAAAAAAACGGTTTTTTCAAAACTGCTCTTAAATCATAATTTTTTTGCAAAAACAAATTATAAGATTGTAATGTGGATTTCATGAGCTTTCCAACGATATATTATATGCCCCATTTCAACAAAAAAAAATGCAAAAAAATTTGAACAAAGAAGACGATTTTTAACAGCAACAAAAAGCATCAGTTCAACCGCTTGAATTCATCAGTTCAAGTAGGGTAACAAAATAATATTCTGTTACGCGTAACAGAATAGCCCAGATACATATATATATATATATATATATATATATATATATATATATATATATATATTTGTGTTCTACCCTCTACAACATTTACTTATAGCTATGTCTTCATTCTTGAATCTTATTGATCTAAGTGAATGTGATCGGACCCTAACCTATTCTGTGCTTCTACCTCAATTCTATCTGTCCAAATCATATGCATTCTATTGAAACCTGTCGATTGTCTTCTCTTAGTCCTTGTCAGCAGAAGACAATTTGACAAACATTTAAATATGTTTTAATGTTGTATCCTTATTGCCTGAAAACCAGAGAAGTCGGAATGACCACCCGACAATCCATGTGTGTGTGGGAACATGGAACATCTTTCAGTGAGTTGCATGCATGCCACGTGACTCTCAGATGTGAACCGCCAGGGGCACCTGCGTAATTGCGTTGCGCCCGCCCTCCTATTTCCTATAAATACTCACACGTGCGGTCAATATTTGTTCTTCCATCTCGCCACCTCGCACAAACCCTAGCGCCTCCGCTAGCTTGCGTCGACGCCAGAGACGAAGCGCTTAGCTGCCGCGACTTTGCTACGTCTTGAGCTTGTGTTGGTTTTCCTGAAGAGGAAAGGGTGATGCAGCAATAGTAGCATAAGTATTTCCCTAAGTTTTTGAGAACCAAGGTATCAATTCAGTAGGAGTCTCCTCAAAAGTCCCACACACCTACACAAACAAACAAAGAACTCACAACAAACGCAATAAAGGGGTTGTCAATCCCTTCATGGCCACTTGCGAAAGTGAGATCTGATAGAGATAGTATGATAAGATAAATATAGTTTTGGTATTTTATGATATAGATTGCAAAAGTAAAGATGCAAATAAAAGTATATTGAAAGCTTATATGATAAAAGATAGACCCGGGGGCCATAGGTTTCACTAGTGGCTTCTCTCAAGATAGCATAAGTATTACGGTGGGTGAATAAATTATTGTCGAGAAATTGATAGAAAAGCGAATAATTATGAGATTATCTAGGCATGATCATGTATATAGGCATCACGTTCGCGACAATTAGACTGACTCCTGCCTGCATCTACTACTATTACTCCACACATCAACTGCTATCCAGCATGCATCTAGAGTATTAAATTCATAAGAACAGAGTAACGCATTAAGAAAGATGACATGATGTAGAGGGATAAACTCATGAAATATGATATAAACCCCATCTTTTTATCCTCGATGGCAACAATACAATACATGCCTTGCAACCCCTATTGTCACTGGGTAAGGACACCGCAAGATTGAACCCAAAGCTAAGCACTTCTCCCATTGCAAGAAAGATCAATCTAGTAGGCCAAACCAAACTAATAATTCGAAGAGACTTGCAAAGATAACTCAATCATACAAAAAAGAATTCAGAGGAGATTCAAATATTTCTCATAGATAAACTTGATCATAAACCCACAATTCATTGGATCTCGACAAACACACCGCAAAAAGAGTTACATCGAATAGATCTCCAAGAAGATCGAGGAGAACATGGTATTGAGATCCAAAAAGAGAGAAGAAACCATCTAGCTAATAATTATGGACCCGAAGGTCTGTGGTAAACTACTCACAACTCATCGGAGGGGCTATGGTGTTGATGTAGAAGCCCTCTGTGGTCGATTCCCCCTCCGGTGGAGCGCCGACAAAGGCTCCAAGATGGGATCTCGCGGATACAGAAGGCTACGGTGGTGGAAATTGTTTTTTGTTGGCTCTCTGGATGTTTTCTGGGTACGTCGATATATATAGGAGGAAGAAGTAGGTCGGTGGCCGCCCGAGGGGCCCACGAGATAGGGGGGACGCCCTATAGGGGTGGGCATGCCCTCCACCTTCGTGGCTGCCTCGGCTGCTTCTTGGCTTGCACTCCAAGTCCTGTGGATCATGTTCGTTCCAAAAATCATGCTCCCAAAGGTTTCATTCCATTTGGACTCCGTTTGATATTCCTTTTCTTCGAAATACTGAAATAGGCAAAAAACAGCAATACAGGCTGGGCCTTCGGTTAGTAGGTTAGTCCCAAAAATGATATAAATGTGTAAGATAAAGCCCATAAACATCCAAAAGGGGTAATATACTAGCATGGAACAATCAAAAATTATAGATACGTTGGGGACATATCATACTTCTTCGACGCCGTCCTCACGCCTTTCGTGGATCTCGTCCTCTCCGCCGCCGTTGTAGGTGTCTCCCATCGCCAAGTTTGGGCACAAGAGATTGAACTACTCGGCCCCTCTTCCAACCTCGTCTAGCAGTTTGTCAGCGGTAATTAAATCTTAGTTTTTACTGCCTTTTTGATCTGTCAAATCCGTCCACTTCAACCAAAAGTGGTTTCTTCACTTCCAAATCTGGATCTGTTCTCATCCGCCTCTCATATCATGCCAACTGTATTCAATTATGCTTCATAACTAGTTAGATTCACTCGTACAAATCTGGAACCAACTCTCTCCAAATAAGTGAATGTCTTCGCACTATGAGGTCAATGTCTTCTAAACTGATTTATCTTCAAAATCTTCTGAGAATGCATATGACCTCTTCCCCTTCCCTCGCATTTCTAATGTTGTCACAGGTACATGTCCATGGGAGAATCCCTTGGTTCTCATAGTCTGCATTCATTTGCAGAATACTTCCAGCGTCAAATCGAATCTGCTGAAGCCAGTTCGTGTCTGACCAGTAGACGGAAGCCATTCACTGTGTTGAAGCCAATCAGTCTGAATATTATGGCTTCAGAAAAGTCTTCACGGAAAGGTGGCAGGCAGCGCCGTGGCAACACTGCACTTGATTTTTTCCCTGATCTGTATGAACTGTACAAGTCAGATCCTAAAGAAAACTACAATTAGCGCAAGAACCGGATTCAGTGGATCTGAAGATATTGGGCTGAGGAATGGTTCAAGTACAAGTTTGTTACGCCTGAATACGCTGAAAAGAATGCCATCAAGCGCCTGTGGGGTGACTGTCTATACCATGGCTTGCTGCCAAAGAGCAAGGCTGAAGCCATTGAGCGAAAGTTCTATCCTTGTATGGTCAGAGGACCATAGCCTGAAAGCGCTGACACATCTTCTCTGTTATGGTGTCGTGACGACAATCTTTTCAAGCGCAACTATCAGTTTGCAAAAGATTCAGCTGCCAAGAACCACAAGGAGTTTGGCCTCAACTTCAACCCTGGCCCCTCCTCTCCAAAATCTGATGGAACCCATGAAGCTAATGAGAACAGAATTGGGCCCTTCGCCGATTTTGATGGGCTTCTGTCTCACATTGCTGCCCAGAGGGCAGCAGTGGAGCAATCTGCGGGAGAAGCTGATTCTGATGATGCTCCCTCACCTCCAAAGGAGGAGAAGAAGAAGAAGGCAAAAGCTTCAAAGACATCTGCTTCTCCAAAAGCTTCGACAAGGAAGACTCTGAAGTCTGCACTGCCTAAATCCAGTGTGCAGTCTGAAGACTTATCTCGGGTGTCCAAGAGGACCAAGAAGCCATTGCCCAAGAAGGCCCCTGGGCAACCCCTAACACCGTTTTGCGCAACAAAGATGACACCATTGATCTGTCCAGTGATGAAGATCTTGGTGATGATGCTCTTGAGATGCTTATCAAGAGCAAGCAAGAGGAAGTAATCTTCAATGATCTGCCCCTCTTTGATGGTGATATTCTAAATAAATTCATCAATGAGTGGTTCGACGACCAGTGCATCAATATTGATGATCTTCCGCTTCCATTGGACATCAGCGTCACCTTCCATGGAGCCATTGCTAGTGAATTGGCGTTGGCTCAAAAGATTGTTGAGCTGAAGAATAAAATTGATTATGAGAAAGCTCACTTCAAGAAGAACATGGCCAAGCTCAGCATGGCAGATGTTCAAATCTTCAAGAAGATGTTGCATGACCTCAAGGAGGAGTTCCACAAGAAGCGCACTAAAGCTAAAGGCTCACGAGAGCGCATGTTTTGCTCAGAAATGTGTTCAAGCACACAATGAAGCTGAGAAGCGCAAAGCTCTTGGGCACCCTGGCATTGATCCCAGGATAGCTGCCGAACAAAAGAAGCTGCTATGACACCGACTGAAGCACCAAGGCAGGAAGAACCTCGCATTGTCTTCCCTGCCAGCATGACATGCTCGAAGCCTAAGGTCCCCTTAGCAGCTTCAGAGCTGAAGAAAACAAGGGCAGCTGAAGCCGAAGCTAAGAAGCGCAAGCACAAGGACGCATCTGATGATGCCCCTTCCAAGAAGAAGTTGAAGACTAAGGGAACTAAGTCTTCAAAGAAAGAGCGTGTTGTGGCCTCTCAACCTCTCATTTCTGAACCTATCTCAGTTGCTCCTCCTGCTATCGGCAACCAAGATCGACGTGTTGTGATCCACCAGCCTGCTTCCACAGAGGCACATGAAGACGAACAAGTTCCAGCTATTGACCCCAACGCAGCTGAAGACATTGGTCGTGAAGACAATGTTATTGATGATGAAGTCCTTCCTCAACTCGAGCATCAGTTAGTATCATCGCCTGCCCCAACAAGCAGCGAATACATTAGCATTGGTCATCCATTAACGCCAATTGCTCAAGATGATTCCTGGGCTGAGCACCCGCAAGAAGAAACCGTAGTTTATGATGAGACACCCCGTACTCCCCCAGCACAAGTTAGCAATCCAGTACTGAATGACGACAACTACATGGAGACTAATCCATCACCAAAGGCATCGCCCATGTTTCAACGGCTTCGCAAAGGTCTAAGGCCATCAGTCTCCATGTCAACCATCCGAGAAGAAGATTCACACCAATCCAGCTCAATGGCACGTCAAGTTTTCCATGAAGAGAATCCTTCTATGACGGTTCTAGTGTTTGAAGCAAAAGCTGCTGAAGGCATTCTGGCAGCATCAGTCGAAGAAGAAGAAGAAAGAAGAGAATAGAGAGTTGCCACACCCCCTGCCCCAGACCAAGTCATTCTTGAGGAGAATGTGATTGTGCAAGACCCTCTGGTCGTTGACCAAATGGAGGTTGAGAACAATGAGGCTGCCACAAACACTGCTGAAGCTAATGACCCTATCTTGGCTGAAGATCATGTGGAGCCCGAAGCCACCGTGAATCCTGAAGCTTCTGTGACGCCGGTCCCCACTGACGGCGCTGTTCCTCCCCCAAGACCTCACTCTATGGAAACGGCTTACAACCGTGATGGGGAATTGGTCACAGTTTGTTGGCCAATCATGGTTCCTCCCACTATTCCCGGTCTGCAATATGACTATCATGTGGAGCAGTGAACATAGGTTCAGAAGCCAAAGCCCAGGCTACCAAGGCTTCTAGGTGCTGCTACATCGCCAGGCTCTTTCAGTGTCAATAGCTTCAGAGCACACAATACCTTCTTTGACAGTGACAAGAATCCATACTCGAAGCCAAAGATCTCTTCAGATTGCTTTTGGAGCCATCGACAGTGCAACTTCTACTCCTGTGTCCTCTACAGTCAAGAGAGAATATTTCCTCACATGTGTCTTGATTGTGAAGCTATTGCTGGGCTCCCCTGTCTTGAAGAAGCTCTGGACCGCTTTCGGGATGCTGGTCTTCTGCAATTTTTCACTGCCAAAGAGCACTGGAATGAAGAGCTTATGCTGCAGTTCTATGCTACTCTTCACATTCATGGCTACAACAGGGATTCGAAGACATGGATCCTCGAGTGGATGTCAGGAGATGTGCATCATGAGGCTAAAGCTCAAGACATCATCGAGCTTACCTCCCTGCCCACTTCAGGTGAATTGTATGAGCCTGGTTGTCAGCATCATAGAGAAGGACTACAGAGCATTTTTTAGAGGCCTGATACCAATATGAGTCAGATGCTCAGTATGATGAAGCCATTGCCTCATGATGCAGAATATCACAAGGAATTATTTGTCAAGGAACTCGAGTACCTGCCCCGCACAGTCTATCATATACTGAGGCATACTCTGTGGCCAATCAATGGACATTCTTCTAAAGCCAAACTTGAAGGCACCATGAAGACTTTGGTATTCTATATTGTCAATGGCATCAGATTCAACTCCTAGGATTTCTTTATGAGACAAATTGCTGCATCTGGGATTGATCTGTTTGGCCTGAAGTTTTATGCTCCATGGGTGATACGCCTGATCAAACTTCATTCTTCGGTCGACTATCAGCCTTCAGCACGCAACCATCTTGTCTTTCTGCCTGAGGTTTATCTGTCAGTTGAAGCCATCTACCCAGAGCCTGCCAAGGAGCCACTATATCTTCATAATGTTGATCATCAAAGCTTCACACAGCCAATAGGAGTTCATGTTCCAAATGTTGTTGTTCCAGCTTATCCTCTGGTGGCAATGTGCATATGCCTCATCGTGCAAACACTGAAGCCACTTCTAGTACAATTGCGCAAAGGCCTCAGAAGCGTTCTCGTGTACTCAATGACCGAGAGCTTCTTGTGGCCTTACATCAGAAGCAGGACAATCACCACGACTGTCCAAAGCGTCAGATGCAGAGTCTCTTGGTGGATGTCAATCGCATTCAAAACCTGGTGATGTCTACTACACAAGCTTCTTCTTGTAGATGTTGTTGGGCCTGCAAGTGCACAGGTTTGTAGGACAGTAGCAAATTTCCCTCAAGTGGATGACCTAAGGTTTATCAATCCGTAGGAGGCGTAGGATGAAGATGGTCTCTCTCAAACAACCTTGCAACCAAATAACAAAGAGTCTCTTGTGTCCCCAACACACCCAATACAATGGTAAATTCTATAGGTGCACTAGTTCAGCGAAGAGATGAAGATACAAGTGCAAAATAGATAGTACATATAGGTTTTTGTAATCTGAAATTATAAAAACAGCAAGGTAGCAAGCGATAAAAGTGAGCGTAAACGGTATTGCAATGATAGGAAACAAGGCCTAGGGTTCATACTTTCACTAGTGCAAGTTCTCTCAACAATAATAACATAGATAGATCATATAACAAGCCCTCAACATGCAACAAAGAGTCACTCCAAAGCCACTAATAGCGGAGAACAAACGTAGAGATTATGGTAGGGTACGACACCACCTCAAAGTTATCCTTTCGGACCGATCTATAAAAGAGTTCGTACTAGAATAACACCTTAAGACACAAATCAACCAAAACCCTAACGTCACCTAGATACTCCATTGTCACCTAAAGTATCCGTGGGCATGATTATACAATATGCATCACACAATCTCAGATTCATCCAACCAACACAAAAGTACTTCAAAGAGTGCCCCAAAGTTTCTACCGGAGAGTCAAGAACGTGTGCCAACCCCTATGCATAGGTTCATGGGCGGAACCCGCAAGTTGGTCACCAAAACATACATCAAGAGGCACATGATATCCCATTGTCACCACAGATAAGCACGGCAAGACATACATCAAGTGTTCTCATAAAAGACTCAATCCGATAAGATAACTTCAAAGGGGAAACTCGATTCATCACAAGAGAGTAGAGGGGGAGAAACATCATAAGATCCAACTACAATAGCAAAGCTCGGGATACATCAAGATCGTGCCATAGAGGGAACACGAGAGAGAACACGAGATAGAGAGATCAAACACATAGCTACTGGTACATACCCTTAGTCCCGAGGGTGAACTACTCCCTCCTCGTCATGGAGAGCGCCGGGATGATGAAGATGGCCACCGGTGATGGATTCCCCCTCCGGCAGGGTGCCGGAACGGGCTCCCGAGAGGTTTTTGGTGGATAAAGAGGCTTTCGGCGGCGGAGCTCCCGATCTATCTTCTGTTCTGGAAGTTTTACGATACGTTATATATGGGTGCAGGGGGTACGTCGGTGAAGCTACGGGGGCCCCACGAGGCAGGGGGCGCGCCCTAGGGGGGTGGGCGCGCCCCCCACCCTCGTGAGCACCTCCCTCATCTCCTGACGTAGGGTCCAAGTCTATCTGGTAGGTTTCCTTCCAAAAATAACTTCTCCAGTTGATTTCGTTCCATTTTGACTCCGTCTGATATTCCTTTTCCTCGAAACACTGAAATAGGCATAAAACAGCAAATCTGGGCTGGGCCTCCGGTTAATAGGTTAGTCCCAAAAATAATATAAAAGTGGAGAATTAGGCCCAAAATCATTCAAAACACATAGTAATATAGCATGAATGCTTCATAAATTATAGATACGTTGAGACGTATCAAGCATCCCCAAGCTTAATTCCTACTCGTCCTCGAGTAGGTAAATGATAAAAGAAAGAATTTATGAAGTGTGAATGCTAGAAGGTGCACAAGTTTGATCAATGATAATTTCAATCACCCTTTCTAGCATGATAGTATGTCATAACAGTAGTTCATCTCATAAAACTTTTCACGAACTAGTAACAAGCAATTCACATGTCAAAGCATAGACCATAAAATTTCTTGAAAGCTAGCAAACTTCATTCTTAGTCATCAAAACAATTGCAATTCATCTTACTTTCAGGAATAACAAACTCCACATACTCAACTATCATATAGTCTTCTACAATTGCTGACACTCACGCAATACTTGTGGTTATGAAGTTTTAATTAGACACAGAGAAAGATTGGGGCTTATAATGTTGCCTCCAAACGTATTCACCTTTGGGTGATGTCAACAATAATAGTTCATGCTAACATACATCCCATTGGATATATATATATATATCAGGATCACCCTAACATAGAGTGCTTGCCAAAGGATAAAATGAAAAAGGGCAAGGTGAAGATCACCTTGACTCTTGCATAAAGTAAAAGACATAAAGTAAAAGATAGGCCCTTCGCAGAGGGAAGCAGAGGTTGTCATGCGCTTTTAGGGTTGGATACACAAAATATTAATGCAAAAGAACGTCACTTTATATTGCCCCTTGTATGTGGACCTTTATTATGCAATCCGTCGCTTTTATTACTTCCACGACAAGTTCGTACAAAGCTTGTTTTCTCTGCACTAATAAGTCATGCATATTTAGAGAGCGGTTTTTATTGCTTGCACCGATGACAACTTACTTGAAGGATCTTACTCAATCCATAGGTAGATATGGTGGACTCTCATGGCAAAACTGGGTTTAAGGATATTTGGAAGCACAAGTAGTATCTCTACTTAGTGCAAGGAATTTTGGCTAGCATGAGGGGGAAAGGCAAGCTCAACATGTTTGAATGATCCATGACAATATACTTTAACTGAGATGTGAGAAATCATAACCCATTACGTTGTCTTCCTTGTACAACATTAACTCTTTAGCATGTCATACATAATGAGTGCTCACAATTATAAAAGATGTCTATGATAATATATTTATATGTGAAATCTCTCTTCCTTCAATATTCTTTCATGAATTGTTCAAATGACTAGTACAATGCTTGCTAACCGTCAATAAATTTACGACCTCTACTTCTTAGATGTGAAGCCATTACTCCCCATGGAGTAAGAAAATGAAACATATATAATTTCAGACTTATGACATTCAATTCATTCAACCAATTACTCATAAGATATAAGTGAAGCACACGAGTAAAAGACAAACTACTCCAAAAAGATATAAGTGAAGAACAATGAGTAGCTAAATAATTATGTAACTATGTGAAGACTCTCTCTCATAAAAGAATTTCAGATCTTGGTATTGTATTCAAGCAGCAAACAAAACAAAATAAAATGACATTGCAAGGATAGCACAACTCATGTGAAGAAGCAAAAACTTAGGCTCAACCGATACTAATCGAAAGTTGTTGAAGAGGAAAGGTGGGATGCCTACCGGGGCATCCCCAAGCTTAGATGCTTGAGACTTCTTGAAATATTATCTTGGGGTGCCTTGGGAATCCCCAAGCTTGAACTTTTGTGTCTCCATAATTCCTCTCATATCATGGTTTCTCTTTTTATCAAAAGCTTCATTCACAACAAACTCAACAAGAACTCGTGAGATAGGTTAGTATAAACCAATGCAAAACCTTATCATTTTCTACTGTAACAAATAACTAAAATTATTATTCAACATTTCTTACTAAATGCCTCTGCATATTGAATACTCCTATCATCAAATAGAATCATTAAACAAGCAAACATATGCAAACAATGCAACCGTAACAGCAATCTGTCAAAACAGTATAGTCTGTAAAGAATGCAAGATTCATCATACTTCCCTAACTCCAAAAATTATGAAATAAAATTCCCACTGTAATAAATTTATCAGATCTCAATATTCAAAAAGATTCAATGTTATACCATTCTCTGACTTTTCTAGGGAATTTTTGCAACAGCGGTAAACTTTCTGTTTTCAAACAGCAACATGTATACTCTCAAAATAAGCATGACAAAGGCTATCCTTGACTTTTTTTATTGAAACTAAAGATGTAAAACATTATTATAGCTAACATCAAGCAAATACTTACAAAATAAAATGACTCTCCAAGCAAAACACATATCATGTGGTGAATAAAAAATATAGCTCCAAGTAAAGTTACCGATGAACAAAGACGAAAGAGGGGATGTCTACCGGGGCATCCCCAAGCTTAGGCTCTTGGTTGTCCTTGGATATTACCTTGGGGTGCCTTGGGAATCCCCAAGATTAGGCTCTTTCCACTCCTTATTCTATAGTCCATCGAATCTTTACCCAAAACTTGAAAACTTCAACCACACAAAACTCAACACAAAACTCGTAAGCTCCGTTAGTATAAGAAAATAAAACCACCACTTAGGTACTGTAATGAACTCATTATAAATTCATATTGGTGTAAAACCTACTGTATTTCAACTTCTCTATGGTTCATACCCCCCGATACTACTCATAGATTCATCAAAATAAGCAAACAACACAATGAAAACAGAATCTGTCAAAAACAGAACAGTCTGTAGTAATCTGTATCAAACGTATACTTCTGGAACCCCAAAAATTATGAAATAAATTGATGGACCTGAGAAATTTGTCTATTAATCATCTTAAAAAAGAATCAACCTAAAATCACTCTCCATAAAAAATGGCAGCTAATCTCGTGAGCGCTAAAGTTTCTGTTTTTCACAGCAAGATCACATATACTTCACCCAAGTCTTCCCAAAGGTTCTACTTGGCACTTTATTGAAACAAAAGCTATAAAACATGATTACTACAGTAGCATAATCATGTGGAAACACAAAAACAGTAAGGATAAATATTGGGTTGTCTCCCAACAAGCGCTTTTCTTTAATGCCTTTTTAGCTAGGCATGATGATGACAATAATGCTCACATAAAAGATAAGAATTGAAACATAACGGGAGCATCATGAAGCATATGAATAGCACATTTAAGTCTAACCCACTTCCTATGCATAGGGATTTTGTGAGCAAACAACTTATGGGAACAATTATCAACTAGCATAGGAAGGCAAAACAAGCATAACTTCAAAACTTTAAGCACATAGAGATGAAACTTGACATTATTGCAATTCCTACAAGCATATATTCCTCCCTCATAATAATTTTCAGTAGCATCATGAATGAATTCAACAATATAACCAGCACCTAAAGCATTCTTTTCATGATCTACAAGCATAGAAAATTTACTACTCTTGACATAAGCAAAATTCTTCTCATGAATAGTAGTGGGAGCAAACTCAACAAAATAATTATCATGTGAGGCATAATCCAATTGAAAACTAAAATCATGATGACATGTTTCATGGTTATCATTATTCTTAATAGCATACAAGTCATCGCAATAATCATCGTAGATAGGAACTTTGTTCTCATAATCAATTGGAACCTCTTCCGAAATAGTGGAATCATCACTAAATAAAGTTGACACTCTTCCAAATCCACTTTCATGTTCATCACAGTAAGATTCAACATCCTCCAAAATAGTGGGATCACTACTTCCTAAAGTTGACACTCTTCCAAACCCACTTTCATCAATATAATCATCATAAATAGGAGGCATGCTTTCATCATAATAAATATTCTCATCAAAACTTGGGGGACAAAAAATATCATACTCATAAAACATAGCTTCCCCAAGCTTGGGACAAACATTAATTCCAGCAAATATATTCTCAAATATTTCATCCTCATCAAATATAGCTTCCCCAAGCTTGGGCCCTTTCATATCATAAGCATAATCACTCTCATCATTAAAAATATTGATAGCACCAATAGTATAGCAATTATCATCAACACAATGAGTAGTAGGAGCAACATCATTTGGGAGGGATACCTTTCTACCTTTGTTGCTCCTTCTTTTCTCTTTCTTCTTCACATTATGTGTGGGTTTAACCTTCCTCTTTGAGCTCCTTATTGATGAGATTGGTTGAATAGAAAGCTCCCCCTCGTTACCTGATTCATCATGAGAAATAATAGGAGGATATTGGGAAGTCTCTTCCCTTTCATTAGTATTCTCATCATCTTCTATTTGCTTACTTTTCTTTACGTAATTGGCAATATAAGGGTTTTCAATGCAATTCTCCACACAAAACATATAAATATCCTCTAGATCAAAATCAAGAAATCTATCAAGATTAAATTTTGAATACCCTCGGTTATACATTTCATTTCTTCATAACCCAAAAGAAGGCTAAGCTCTTTATGATGATCAAAGGTAATCAAATTATCACAATATTTGGAAACGACTTGATCATGAAACAAATAGCATTGGAGCTTTATATGACCATGCTCATTGCACAGTTCACAAGGGGTACTATAAATATTGAATCTTTCAGCACATTCATCTAGATCTTCTTGCAACAATTTGGTTTCTAAGTACTTATGCCTCTTGCAATATCTATCTTCCCTATTTGGTGTGTTCTTACAAACCCAATGCACTCCACAAAAATTGACATGTTTATAGGAGACATTTTCATCATAACTAGTGCAATCATCATTAGCATCATGGATATTCAGAGAATTCGTACTAACAACATTGCAATCATGCTCATCATTCAAATATTTAGTGCCAAACAATTTAGAGATTTCTTCTTCTAGCACTTGAGCACAGTTATCCTTTCCATCATACTCACGAAAGATATTAAAAAGACGAAGCGTATGAGACAAACTCAACTCCATTTTTTAGTTTTCTTTTATATACTAAACTAGTGATAAAACAAGAAACAAAAAGATTCGATTGCAAGATCTAAAGATATACCTTCAAGCACTCACCTCCCCGGCAACGGCGCCAGAAAAGAGCTTGATGTCTACTACACAACCTTCTTCTTGTAGACATTGTTGGGCCTGCAAGTGCACAGGTTTGTAGGACGGTAGCAAATTTCCCTCAAGTGGATGACCTAAGGTTTATCAATCTGTAGGAGGCGTAGGATGAAGATGGTCTCTCTCAAACAACCCTGCAACCAAATAGCAAAGAGTCTCTTGTGTCCCCAACACACCCAATACAATGGTAAATTGTATAGGTGCACTAGTTCAGCGAAGAGATGAAGATACAAGTGCAAAATAGATAGTAGATATAGGTTTTTGTAATCTGAAATTATAAAAACAGCAAGGTAGCAAGCGATAAAACTGAGTGTAAATGGTATTGCAATGATAGGAAACAAGGCCTAGGGTTCATACTTTCACTAGTACAAGTTCTCTCAACAACAATAACATAGATAGATCATATAACAAGCCCTCAACATGCAACAAAGAGTCACTCCAAAGCCACTAATAGCAGAGAACAATCATAGAGATTATGGTAGGGTACGAAACCACCTCATAGTTATTCTTTCGGATCGGTCTATAAAAGAGTTCATACTAGAATAACACCTTAAGACACAAATCAACCAAAACCCTAATGTCACCTAGATACTCCATTGTCACCTCAAGTATCTGTGGGCATGATTATACAATATGCATCACACAATCTCAGATTCATCCAACCAACACAAAAGTACTTCAAAGATGCCCCAAAGTTTCTACCGGAGAGCCAAGAACGTGTGCCAACCCCTATGCATAGGTTCATGGGCGGAACCCGCAAGTTGGTCACCCAAACATACATCAAGAGGCACATGATATCCCATTGTCACCACAGATAAGCACGGCAATACATACATCAAGTGTTCTTATAAAAGACTCAATCCGATAAGATAACTTCAAAGGGGAAACTCAACTCATCACAAGAGAGTAGAGGGGGAGAAACATCATAAGATCTAACTACAATAGCAAAGCTCGGGATACATCAAGATCGTGCCATAGAGGGAACACGAGAGAGAGAGAGATAAAACACATAGCTACTGGTACATACCCTCAGCCCCGAGGGTGAACTACTCCCTCCTTGTCATGGAGAGCGTCGGGATGATGAAGATGGCCACCGGTGATGGATTCCCCCTCCGGCAGGGTGCCGGAATGGGCTCCCGAGAGGTTTTTGGTAATAACAGAGGCTTGCAGTGGCGGAGCTCCCGATCTATCTTCTGTTCTGGAAGTTTTACGATATGTAGGTATATATGGGTGCAGGGGGTACGTCGGTGGAGATACGGGGGGCCCACGAGGCAGGGGGGCGCGCCCTAGGGGGTGGGCACGCCCCCCACCCTCGTGAGCACCTCCCTCATCTCTTGACGTAGGGTCCAAGTCTATCTGGTAGGTTTCCTTCCAAAAATAACTTCTCCAGTTGATTTCTTTCCGTTTTGACTCCGTCTGATATTCCTTTTCCTCGAAACACTGAAATAGGCATAAAACATCAAATCTAGGCTGGGCCTCCGGTTAATAGGTTAGTCCCAAAAATAATATAAAAGTGGATAATAAGGGCCAAAATCATTCAAAACACATAGTAATATAGCATGAATGCTTCATAAATTATAGATACGTTGGAGACGTATCACCTGGCCACCAAGAACTCATTTGTTGCCCATGAAAACGCATGGCTGTCCTGGAAGAGCCTCACTCTGCTATGTTTTGAAGATGATCTTCGAGCAGATGGCTTCACCGAGGGCTTCAAGTTTGATTCCAGACCTCCACCAAATGCAAGCTGGCACCACACTCCCTCTCTTGAAGATTCTGAGTATTCATCTTCGACTGCAACTGTTGTTGCGAATGTCATCAATGAAGAAGACGACGCCACTTCACCGACCATGGCTCCACTGCATCTCGACACTACACCAGGCCCTTCTGCACCACCAAACTCCAACGTCGACCCTGATCCTTCTGGGAACGAGTAGATGCTCTAAGTCTTCAAAGCTTTTTGGTAATTACTGACAAAAGGGGGAGAATCATATGTGTTGATAGTCTTCAAGCGGGTCCCTATGGGTGGTTGCATTATTTTGCCAAGTATTTACAACTCTCGTCTTTTGATACATTTGGTTCCTTGAGTTATAACTCTTAAACTCGATGGTCGTCTGCTACTTTTTTTAGCTATTCTGTGATGCGATGATAAATTCCACATGAAGTCATTTTGCATATCTCCATTTTCCATTATGCATATCATTATCTTCGTTATCTACTTATGTGCATAGCGTATTGTCTTCACACTTTGAAGATGGCCTCCACAAAGCAAAACCTGCCATGTGCATTTGTATTCAAAAGCAAATCATTTATATGCACATTTTCCGGGGGAGCCTCGTCATATGTATGAAAACAATACTCACAACACTAAAATTTCACATACTTTTATCCCCGTTGAAAACTTCAACCAGTTTGTCATCAATCACCAAAAAGGGGGATATTGTAAGTGCATCTAGTGCCACCCCTAGTTGGTTTTTGAGTATTGACGACAAACTTGGTTGAGGGATTAATGTGTTTGTGAGAATTGCAGGATAAGATAGGTAGTAGTCCCATATTGATTCGGTTTACCTACAAGAGATGACCCCTAAAAATGTGTGAAGACATTAAAGACAATTTTGGTCTGTGAAGATATTCACATTGAAGACTATGACAAGAGAAGACATCGCATGAAGACTATGGAGTGCGAAGACATAGTTGTTTCGTAGTTCCTTTTCTTCTTTGTTGAGTCATAGGAACCACCGTACTGTTAAGTGGGGTCCAAGTAAACAAACTAAGAGTGACTGATTTGATGCTCAACCAAATCCTATGTCTTCGAGCGAAGACAATGAGAGAAAATCTTATCCAGAGCTAGATGAGTCAGCTTTACGTATAACCCAAGTCAAGCTGCCACATGTGTTTGAAATCCTCCAGCCGGTTAGGCGTCACGTTCTGAGCATCCAAGAGTCATTGTGGATTGCCAGTGAACGAAGTCTGTGAAGGTTTGGAAGTATCACTTGAAGACTTACCAGAGTGATTGGGCGAGGACTATGTGTTCTTAGCTCAAGGGGAATAAGGTGAAGATGCGGTCTTCTGAGTTCAATCTCAGCCTCCCTAACTAGACGTACAGTTGTCACAACAACTGGAACTGGTCCAACAAATCCCTTGTCCTCTCCGAGCAACTGGTTCTATCCCTCCTCTCTCTTTACTTACTGTTTCTCTTCGTGAAGTCTTTTCCCATTTGCATGATCATATTGACTTCACTGAGTCAAGACTGTTTACTGTTTGGCTTCATACTATCTTCCATCCTGATCTTTACTACCTAACTGTTGATAGTCTTCGCGCTTTCACTTTGTTGCTTACTTGACTATGGCTTGTCTAGTGTAGTCTACCTTCCGCTGCATATCAATAGGTTCATTTCTATTGTTTGTCTTCAAAGCACCCATGTTTCGAAGACTTTCATAAAAATTGCCTATTCACCCCCCCCCCTCTAGTCGAATACTAGCACTTCCACTATTGATAAGATTTTATATAATTTGAATTTTTTTTATATCATTCGAAGATCCTTTCACGTTCCATTTAAAAAAAGATCCTTTGCCGTACGAATTTGACGGTATGCTTTGAGCAACTTGCATGTCCTATACTGCTCTTGTTTGGATACTCTAACTTAGCTAGAGGTTAGAATAACTCATGACTAACCCTGAACTAACTCTAGCCAAAGAGGTGTTTGAATGACAGGGTTAGATTGACAACAAATGCACTTGATGGAGAGAGAAAAGTGATTTTTCAACGTGCTCCATGAGAACTAGCTCCAATTAGCACCACTTAGCTAGCGGGATAGAGAGAGAGAAAAGTGTTTTTTCAGTGGGCCCAATGAGAACTATCTCCAATTAGGACCTCTTGGGTGGGATAGTTTTTTTGGTGGGTTTGGTGCAACTTGCTCCAATTTAACCCCCATGTTTGGATACTTTAGGGCTATTTGAGCCCCAACTAGCTCAAACTAACTCTAACCCATGAATCCAAACAGGGCCAAAGTTAGTCTCAAAAAACGCATTAATCCTATATACATGGACAGATAGAGTACATGATACTAGCAAATGCTCACCACTTTCTTGGCAGGTTTCGATTTTTGATTCAGTTGTTGTGCTGCTACCATCAAATATTCACGTGTGGTTGTTTCTAGAATAAAAAAAGGAGGTAGTACTTACTTTGGGAAAGGTGAAGCGATGGTTGCTTCGCCCGAGCAACTTATTACTCTGGGAATATTGGAGTACCAGCGGATTCAACAAAGAGAGAAGTGATGGTTGCTTCGTCCGAGCAACTTACTATGGTGAAGGTGGGGCTCTGTGATTTGAATGCTCAGTAGTCATTATTACTGGTTCAACGACCGGGGTGAATCTTCCTTGCAATTGCACTCAATATTGCTGCATGGCAAGTGGAGAAGGATGAAGGATGTCCCATATGTCGGTGAAACAAAGTTGAATTGTTGCTGGCATTGCTATCAATCCTTCAGGATTTGTTTATACATACACATCATTTTCCAGCATAATGAAATTGTACTATGATGCTATGAAGGTTTCAACTTTGGTTCCCGCAGAAAAAAAGGTTTCAACCTCGGATTCATGTGTCCTCTTGCCTCAAGATTGTCTCGTTACAACATTCCATCAAATACAAAGGAAACTACTGATACGTCTGCAACGTATCTATAATTTTTGATTGTTCCATGCTATTATATTACCCCTTTTGGATGTTTATGGGCTTTATTTTACATATTTATATCATTTTTGGGACTAACCTACTAACCGGAGGCCCATCCCGTATTGCTATTTTTTTGCCTATTTCAGTATTTCGAAGAAAAGGAATATCAAACGGAGTCCAAATGGAATGAAACCTTCGGGAGCGTGATTTTTGGAACGAACGTGATCTAGAGGACTTGGAGTGCAAGTCAAGAAGCAATCGAGGCGGCCAGGAGATAGGAGGGCGCGCCCACCCCTCCTGGGCGCACCCCCTGTCTCCTGGGTTCCACGAGCGGCCACCGACGTACTTATTCCTCCTATATATACCTACGTAACCTGAAAACATCCAGGGAGCCAACGAAAAACAATTTCCACTGCCATAACCTTTTGTATCCGCGAGATCCCATCTTGGAGCCTTCGCCGGCGCTCCGCTGGAGGGGGAATCGACCATGGAGGGCTTCTACATCAACACCATAGCCCCTCCGATGAGTTGTGAGTAGTTTACCATAGACCTTCGGGTCCATAGTTATTAGCTAGATGGCTTCTTCTCTCTTTTTGGATCTCAATACCATGTTCTCCCCCTCTCTTGTGGAGATCTATTCAAGGTAAACTCTTTTTGCGGTGTGTTTGTCGAGATCCGATGAATTGTGGGCTTATTATCAAATTTATCTATGAGAAATATTTGGGTTTATTATCTGAATTCTTTTATGTATGATTGAGTTATCTTTGCAAGTCTCTTCGAATTATTAGTTTGGTTTGGCCTACTAGGTTGATCTTTCTTGCCATGGGAGAAGTGCTTAGCCTTGGGTTCAATCTTGCGGTGTCCTTACCCAGTGACATAAAGGCTTGCAAGGCACGTATTGTGTTGTTGCCATCGAGGATAAAAAGATGGGGTTTATATCATATTTCTTGAGTTTATCACATTACATCATGTCATCTTTCTTAATGTGTTACTCTGTTCTTATGAACTTAATACTCTAGATGCATGCTAGATAGTGGTCGATGTGTGGAGTAATAGTAGTAGATGCAGGCAGAAGTCGGTCTACTTGTCAAGGATGTGATGCCTGTATACATGATCATGCCTAGATAATCTTATAATTATTGGCTTTTCTATCAATTGCTCGACAGTAAGTTGTTCACCCACCGTAATACTTATGCCATCTTGAGAGAAGCCATTAGTGAAACCTATGGCCCCCGGGTGTATCTTTTATCATATAAACTTTCAATCTAGTTTTATTTGCATCTTTATTTTTTGCATCTATATTATAAAATACCAAAAATATATTTATCTTATCATACTATCTCTATCAGATCTAACTTTCGCAAGTGGCTGTGAAGGGATTGACAACCCCTTTATTGCATTGGTTGCGAGTTCTTTGTTTGTTTGTGTAGGTGCGTGGGACTTTTGAGGAGCCTCCTACTGGATTGATACCTTGGTTCTCAAAAATTGAGGGAAATACTTACGCTACTCTGTTGCATCACCCTTTCTTCTTCAAGGAAAACCAAAGCAAGCTCAAGACGTAGCGAGAAGGATTTTTGGCGCCGTTGCGAGGGAGGTCTTCGCTCAAGTCAAGACATACCAAGTACCCATCACAAACTCATCTCCCTGGCATTTACATTATTTGCCATTTGCCTCTCGTGTTCCTCTCCCCACTTCACCCTTGTCGTTTTATTTGTCCTCTCTTTCCCAATCTTCTTCTCTCTCTTTCGCTTGCTTTCTTCTTCCTTGCTTTTGTTTGCCGTTATGTCTGAAATTGGGGAGATTATCGTCGATATGGACAATAATGATAACATGGAAAATTCTGAGGCTCCGGCTGAAGAACCCCCTATCTTGCATACTAAAAAGTTTCGAATCGGTACTGGTAACATTATTGGAAAAGGTGTTATTCAAGATTTATTTACTTGTGTCGGTGCTTTACCTTCCATGGGTGGTTCTATTCTTCATAGAACTAGTAGTCTTGTGGATGCTATCGCTATGCTTGTAGTTGAACTTGAAAGACAATTTATGCATATGCATCCTTGCATACAAAGAATTTTCCTAGAATTTTCCAATATTGAGCTTTCTTCTGTTAAGTGCACTGTTACTATGTTTTTGGCTTGTGAGTTTAGATTTATAATAAGAGAGGCCAAAGAAATCTTTGTGCACTATAGGGTGGACGCCGGTTGTCCTCCCATAGAGGCGGTCATCTTTTATCAAGAGGAAATTAGGCGTTTTCAATCTTCGGACTATGTTGCTTTCAATGAAAACCTTAGAAAAAAGGTTCCTACCAATGTCTTGATTCATAGAATTTCCGAACTTAATACTGATTTTGCTCTTTGAAATAATGAGCTAGGATACTCTCTTGAGTATAGGCTCACAAGATTTTGCCAAAAGAATGCTTTTAGTGATGAATTAGTTGTGCATTATGAAGGGCCAAAGGAGGAACCCGTTCCTCCTGAGATTGATCTTGGGGACTTTTGTCCCGCTAAATTTAGACCTTTTGATTATTTTTACTTGCCTCAAAGAAAACTTGCTGCCGAACGTAGAGAATATGAGATGAGTTTTCAAGATCTATCTTATAATTATGGCACTACTTAGATCTATCTTCGCTTTTATGCCTAGCTAGGGGCGTTAAACGATAGCGCTAGTTGGGAGGCAACCCAATTTTATTTATGTTTTTTGTTTTTGTTTCTGTTTAGTAATAAATTTTGCATCTACCTTCTGTTTAGATGTGTTTTTATGTTTTAATTAGTGTTTGTGCCAAGTAGAACCTATAGGATAACCTATGATGATAGTTGTTTGATTCTGTTGAAAAGTAGAAACTTTGCGCGCATGAAATTAGTTTTGTTAAATCACAGAAACATGCTTTTGTGTTGATTCTTTTTGCTGCTGATCAATAGACAAATTTTCCAGGACTTCCTATTTTGGTAGGATTTCTAGAGTATCATAAGTTTGCGTTAGTTACAGATTGCTACAGACTGTTCTGTTTTTGACAGATTCTGTTTTTCGTGTGTTGTTTGCTTATTTTGATGCATCTATGGCTAGTATTAAGTGGTATGAACCACAGAGAACTTGGAATACAGTAGGTTTAACACCAAAATAAATAAATAATGAGTTCATTACAGTAACTTATGTGGTGGTTTTGTTTTCTTTCACTAACGGAGCTTATAAGATTTCCTATTGAGTTTTGTGTTGTGAAGTTTTCAAGTTTTGGGTAAAGCTTTGATGGACTATGGAATAAGGAGTGGCAAAAGCCTAAGCTTGGGGATGCCCATGGAACCCCAAGATATTCAAGAATAGGCAAAAGCCTATGCTTTGGGATGCCCTGGGAAGGCATCCCCTCTTTCGTCTTCGTTCATTGGTAACTTTACTTGGAGCTATATTTTTATTCGCCACATGATATGTGTTTTTCTTGGAGCATCGTGTATTATATTAGTATTTTCTTTTTAGTTTACCACAATCATTCTTGCTGTACACACCTTTTTGGAGAAGCCTACTTGATTGAATTTATTAGAATACTCTATGTGTTTCACTTATATCTTTTGAGCTTGATAGTTTTTGCTCTAGTGCTTGACTTATATCTTTTAGAGAACGGCGGTGGATTAATTTTGTAGAAATTGCTAGTCTCTCATGCTTCACTTATATTATTTTGAGAGTATTTTAGAACAGCATGGTATTTTCTATGGTTATAAATTGGTCCTAGAATGGTAGGCATCCAAGTTGGGTATAATAAAAACTATCATAGGAAGTGAATTAGATGCTATGATCAATTTGATACTTGATAATTGTTTTGAGATATGGAGGTAGTGATATTAAAGTCATGCTAGTTGGGTGATTATGAATTTATGAATGCTTGTGTTGAAGTTAGCAAGTCCCATAGCATGCATGTATGGTTAAAGTTGTGTAACAAATTTGAAACATGAAGTGTACCTGGCTTGTGCATCCTTATGAGTGGCGGTCGGGGATGAGCGATGGTCTTTTCCTACCAATCAATCCCTCTAGGAGCATGTGCATAGTGCTTGATTTTTGATGACTTCTAAATTTTTGCAATAAGTATATGAGTTCTTATAACTAATGTTGATTCCATGGATTATACACACTTTTACCTTTCCACCATTGCTAGCCTCTTCGGTACCGTGCATTGCCCTTTCTCACCTTGAGAGTTGGTGCAAACTTCGCCGGTGCATCCAAACCCCATGTTATGACATGCTCTATCACACAAAAACCTCCTTACATCTTCCTCAAAACAACCACCATATCTACCTATTATTGCATTTCCAAAGCCATTCTGAGATATATTGCCATGCAACTTTCCACCGTCCCGTTCATCATCATCATGACATACATTACTTTTGTCATATTGCCATTGCATGATCATGTAGTTGACATCATATTTGTGGCAAAGCCACCATGCATAATTTTTCATACATGTCACTCTTGATTCATTGCACCATCCTGGTACACCGCCGGAGGTATTCATATAGAGTCATATCTTGTTCTAGTTTCGAGTTGTAATTCATGTGTTGTAATCAATGAAAGTGTGATGATCAGCATTATTAGAGCATTGCCCAAAAAAATACAAAGGGGAAATGTTACTATCTCTTTTTCCACACTTGTGCTTCAAAGTAGCACCATGTTCTTCATGTAGTGAGTCTCATATATTGTGCTTCAAAGTAGCACCATGTTTTTCATATAGTGAGTCTCATAGGTTGTCACTTTCATATACTAGTGGGAATTTTTCATTATAGAACTTGGCTTGTATATTCCTACGATGGGCTTCCTCAAATGCCCTAGTTCTTCATGAGCAAGAAATTTGGATGCACACCCACTAGTTTTCTTTTGTTAAGCATTCATTTATAGCTCTAGTGCATCCGTTGCATGGCAATCCCTACTCCTCATGTTAACATCAATTGATGGGCATCTCCATAACCCGTTGATTATCCTCGTCAATGTGAGACTTTCTACTTTTTTTGTCTTCTCCACACAATCCCCATCATCACATTCTATTCCACCCACAGTGCTATATCCATGGCTTACGCTCATGTATTGCGTGAAGGTTGAAAAAGTTTGAGATTATTTAAGTACGAAACAATTGCTTGGCTTGTCATTGGGGGTGTAGAATTTGGGAACATCTTTGTGTGACGAAAATGAAGCATAGCCTAAATATATGATTTTGTAGGGATGAACTTTCTTTAGCCATGTTATTTTGAGAAGACATGATTAGTTTGATTAGTATGCTTGAAGTATTACTATTTCTTTTGTCAATATGAACTTTTATTTTGAATCATTTGGATATGAACATTCATGCCACAATAAAGAAAATTACATTGAGAATTATGATAGGTAGAATTCCACATCAAAAATTCTGTTTTTATCATTTACCTACTCGAGGACGAGCAGGAATTAAGCTTGGAGATGCTTGATACGTCTCCAACGTATCTATAATTTTTTATTGTTCCATGCTATTATATTACCCCTTTTGGATATTTATGGGCTTTATTTTACATATTTATATCATTTTTGGGGCTAACCTACTAATTGGAGGCCCAACCCGTATTGCTGTTTTTTTGCCTATTTCAGTATTTCGAAGAAAAGGAATATCAAACGGAGTCCAAACGGAATGAAACCTTCGGGAGCGTGATTTTTGGAACGAACGTGATCCAGAGGACTTGGAGTGCAAGTCAAGAAGCAATCGAGGTGGCCAGGAGGTAGGAGGGCGCACCCACCCCTCCTGGGTGCGCCCACTGTCTCCTGGGCCCCACGAGCCACAACCGACATACTTCTTCCTCCTATATATACCTACGTACCCCGAAAACATCCAGGGAGCCAACAAAAAACTATTTCCACCGCCGTAACCTTCTGTATCCGCGAGATCCCATCTTGGAGCCTTCGTCGGCGCTCCGCCGGAGGAGGAATCGACCATGGAGGGCTTCTACATCAACACCATAGCCCCTCCGATGAGTTGTGAGTAGTTTACCACAGACCTTCGGGTCCATAATTATTAGCTAGATGGCTTCTTCTCTCTTTTTGGATCTCAATACCATGTTCTCCCCCTCTCTTGTGGAGATCTATTCGATGTAAACTCTTTTTGCGGTGTGTTTGTTGAGATCCGATGAATTGTGGGTTTATGATCAAGTTTATCTATGAGAAATATTTGAATCTTCTCTGAATTCTTTTATGTATGATTGAGTTATCTTTGAGAGTCTCTTTGAATTATCAGTTTGGTTTGGCCTACTAGATTGATCTTTCTTGCCATGGGAGAAGTGCTTAGCTTTGGGTTCAATCTTGCGGTGTTCTTACCCAGTGACAGAAAGGGTTGCAAGGCACGTATTGTATTGTTGCCATCGACGATAAAAAGATGGGATTTATATCATATTGCTTGAGTTTGTCCCTCTACATCATGTCATCTTTCTTAATGCGTTTCTCTGTTCTTATGAACTTAATACTCTAGATGAATGCTGGATAGCAGTCGATGTGTGGAGTAATAGTAGTAGATGCAGGAAGGAGTCGGTCTACTTGTCACAAATGTGATGCCTATATACATGATCATGCCTAGATAATCCCATAATTATTCGCTTTTCTATCAATTGCTCGACAGTAACTAGTTCACCAGTCGTAATACTTATGCTATTTTGAGAGAAGCCACTAGTCAAACCTATGGCCCCCGGGTCTACCTTTTATCATATAAGCATTCAATCTACTTTTATTTGCATCTATATTATAAAATACCAAAAATATATTTATCTTATCATACTATCTCTATCAGATCTCACTTTCGCAAGTGGCTGTGAAGGGATTGACAACCCCTTTATTGCGTTGGTTGCGAGTTCTTTGTTTGTTTGTGTAGGTGTGTGGGACTTTTGAGGAGCCTCCTACTGGATTGATACCTTGGTTCTCAAAAACTGAGGGAAATACTTACGCTACTCTGTTGCATCACGCTTTCCTCTTCAAGGAAAACCAACGCAAGCTCAAGACGTAGTAACTACCATGGCTGCTAATGCATCTCAATGGTTCGCAGATCAACGCTAATATTCACATCACAACTAAAGACAAAGTTGTGAGAAGGTGTACACATAAAGAAAAATATATAATTGATCGGTGTTGCATCGTAGGCATGGCTCATTTCCTGGGCACGGTGTTCATTGGTCGGCAACTAGTATCACCCAGCTCTGTAGCCAAAAAAGAGGTGTATAGATGACATCACAATCCGATTATTTTGTGCAGCTCCACTAAAATCGAGCTGGTCATCCTTGTTTGCAAAGATATTCAATCAGTGTGATTACAATAATAGTGGAACTAGATGATGAAACATAAAACACACAAATAGAAGCCGATCACCTTTGCGATCTCTCTTTAGGACTAACTACTTGTCGGAGAAGATTAGGCACGGATGATGAGGAGGATAGAGAAACCAATCTCCCTTTCTGCAATCCCACAGAAATATAAAAACGTTACCGGTGTGACATTTTGGCGGAACTGCACAAAACAGGCTTAAGACAAAAGTGATTTGTGCAGTTCACCAAAAGGTCGCAATAGCAATGAGGTGAAATGGATAACCCTGTTTGCAAAAGGAGGTAGAAAGGAATCAATTACTGCCCAATAACACGAGTTGAAGACACATACACCGACAAAAAAGAAGCATATTCCATGTAATAAGGGAAAGATAGCAACATGGTGGTTTATCAAAAATGGTTTGAGGACGAGATTGCAAGATGGAAAGTACGCTAGCCGAGATAGGTTTTAAGCAAACAACTAAAGAAGATCCACATGCAGCAACGCGGGAAGATGGGCAGTGGAGAAAGGCTAGAGGAAGCTGTACCTGAGGGTCGTCGGGATGTAACTAGGAGGCCGCTAGAGGCTAGGATCTGCCCATAATACGACAGCGAGCAAGTGGCGAAGGCCGTATCGCCCCGGAGCTTGGTTAGAGAGAATAGCGAGTACCGCAGATCGGGATGTGCTGCCTCAACGCCGTCGAATGGAGAAACGATGCACAGCCTCCCTTTCCGTCGGCGGACATGATGTGGCCAGATCAATGACCAACGGTGAGAGAGAGAGGCCACCGCCGCCTTGTGTGAGATAGTGTGACGAGAGACAAACCCGGCAGGCAGGCTCCATTGTATATAGTGGAGCCGATTTTTCTTTTTTCCCGATGACAATAGTTTTATATTTCGTACGTGCCATTGAGGAATATAACTTTATTTAATACTAATGCGTCAAGTCAAACTTTTTTCCGTCTATGCGTTGTACACGACCCTCCTTCGAGTAAACAACCGCTACACGCGTCAAATTATCACGTGGGCTACGTTTTCGTATAGAAATGAACTCCACCATGTACCTGCGCGGGTGTGGCCTGGAACGAGACGTGACTACATGTGTCGTGCGTGCACCTCTTCTTTAGGTGTAGGTACGTACACGGGTGGGTGTGAGATTTATGGTTTATGCGAAACAGAGGCAATGTGTCGATGATATCTCAAACAAAAAATGTAACATATGCAATGTGTATGAAACAGAGTCATGGATATATCATATATAGAGGGAGCGATCCACGAGAAGAGAGTGGAGTAATCATCGACATGAGATATCGATAGAACGAAAACAGGGATGAACTGTGTGGGTGCATGCACTACAAAAAAATACACTTCCGTGATGATACGTGATTGTCACAGTAGGTCGCATTTTTTGTCATGCATGTACATCCATGACGATTTTATGGCAGAATCAAGATAGTCATACCTGTGGTGTCATAGAAGTGTCCCATGACATTACCAAAATTATCATCACGAAAGTGTCCACTTCCATGACAATAAATCGCGCGTCACAGAAGTGCTTTCGTCAAGGGTGACCGACACGTGGCATCCACCGTAACGGAACACCGTTAAGCTATCGGGTCGGGTTTTGTATCCGATAACCTGTTAACAACCCCGACCAATGGGGATTTTCCACATGTAAAATCATCATTGGCTGGAGGAAACACGTGTCGGCTCATCGCTGGGCAGATGTCATCCACTCATTGGACAAAAGGCGCCTATGATATGTCGACACGTGGCACGGCCCAATAGAGGCCCATTCCTGTGAAAAGGCCGGCCGTTTGACTTGGTCAAAAGTTGGCGGGCCGGCCCATGGAAAGCTTGTTAACGGCATGTTCGCATATAGCCTATTTACAGCCCGCTAACCCAAGGCCCGTTACGCCCTATCTGAATTAGGCCTAGTAGCATCATCTGGGCCATCCAATATGATTCCAGCCCATTTTCACTTCTGGCCCATGACGTCTTTCGACCCATATGAGGCCCTTTGTAACTCTTGGCCTATTAACGGCCCGTGGTGAAACTGGCCCGTAATGAATAGTGTATCACTTTACACCCATTAACGGCCTGTGGTGAAACTGGCCCGTAATGAACAGTGTATCACCTTAAACCCATTAACGGCCCGTTATTCTGTTGGGCCCTTTCCAGCCCATGTTATCTTTCGGCCTTCTCAGAGCCCATTTATTCTTGGACTCATTTCCTGCATTCGTTTACTTACGGCCCGTTACTGTCATTTTCTGCTTGTGGGCCAAATTCAGCCCATGGTTACAGTCGACCCATTTGTGGTCCGTTAATACGTTGGGCCGTTTTCATAGCGTCATCAAATACGGCCTATTAATGATGGACCATTATGGTCGGCCCATGAACGGATGATTCCAACTCTAGCCTGTTTACGGCCATAATGTGGTATGTTTGGCCCATGTTTGGCCAATCGATAATACGGCCCGTATAAGGCCCATTGATGATACAGCCCGCAGAAGGCCCATTGTTTCTACGACCCATAGAAGGCCCATTGTTTATACGGCCCGTAGAAGGCCCATTGCTTCTATGGCCCGTAGAAGGCCCACTGTTTCTACGGCCAGTAGGAGGCCCAGTGTCACTACAGTAAATATTAGCCCATGGTTATTGTGGCCTAGTTTTAAAAAATAGGTAATTGCAGCCACTAGCAAACCGTGGAAAAAGAACTACAATGACTACAAGCAAACAAATAAACAAGACAACAAGGAAATAAATAAGCAAGCAACTAATGCTAGGCTATCATGGCTATTACACATATTACATCCACTTGGCATCAAAGTTTTCCACCAGTGCAAATATAGGGAACAAAGCAGCATACATATACACTGGTTGTCAAAGTTGGCGACCAGCGCAAATAAACGCCGCAACCAAACAAGTCCAGAACTGAAACCACTTCAGAAGATCTCAAGAAACAATATCCTACATACCCATAATGCTGGCAAGATGCTTAGCAAGCTTATTAACTTTCTCTTGTTTGGCGCTTAAATCCTCCAGCGCTTGTTGTTGCACCAGGAAATATGCATCTGAATTCTGCAGGGACTTCCTCAGTCCTTCAGCTTCCTATCGCAGCACATCTGATTGATGTCTTTCAACTTGAAGTTGATACTCAAGAAGACGAACTGATTCAGGCAGCGAGTTTGAAGAGCTTGTGCCAGCAGTAGTGGCCAGTAACTCGGACACTACATCAAGACAAGACTTTTGGGTTCTCTCACTGTCGCCAAGATAGTTTTTATCAGCTTTCTCGGAGACCAACATGGTTTTCTCACTATCTTGAACCTTATCTGCATTACTTCCTTTACCATTGGGTAACGCGGTACTGTTCTCCAATATTTTGTCCGCATTCTAAAAGAGAAACAAGAAAACACATCACATGTTTACCATGTTGTATATGAAACTCATTTTGGTAAATGAGTTCAGTAGTAAAGTGGACAGGATAACATCATGAAACAAACATATATCTATGTTCCATGGTCACTTTATGGTCTATATCATTCTAGTTTAATTTGCCAAATCAAGATAGAGACACAGTTCAAATAATATTTGTTCAGGACAAAGCAGAATAGACAGAATATAAGTGTGGGTAACTATAGAGCAATAACAACACTTGTAATGTGCATGACATGAGAACATAACTGTTTATTCAATTGAAACTGAAATCAACATAGAGTAGGTTACAATAGCAAACCAGCTAAAGAAACAGGTTTAAAACATACCTGTTGCGCCATTGGAGTTTCAATTCCATCCTTCAAATTTGAAAATAGTTGGTATGAGTAAATATAGTAATGCAAGAGCAAAGGAGTATGAACCATAGATACAGAACCTGACACGAGAACAAATCTTCTTCTCCTTTAAGGGTTGAGTTGGGATTCGGAGTGGTGGTCCTCATGCTTTGGGCACTGCAGTTCCCTTACTAATTGCTCGTGTTTGGGTGCTCTATGGTGGAGACGGTGTTGTGTCAACTGGAACTGGGTTACTATCTGCCGGGGTTGGGGTTAGAAGGGGTGTAGCTGGTTTTCTGTCCAACTGGGTAGGGGTACAATCTGCGAGAGTCTGGGTTATGTGTGGTAGATCTGGTCCTTGGGCAAGTACAACCATGGTTCTATCTGCATGAACTTGTAGCACTATCTTTTCTGAAGACCGTGTTGTTACTCCCTTAGATACTGCCATCACGCTCTCCAATTCAAATGGCTGATAAACAAGAAAAGTAATTGAAAGTATAGACATTGTATGATAGACAGGTGCAATGGATAGTGGGGAATAAAAGAGGGCATGAAATAATTCATATTTATGTTGTCTAACCAAATAGGATAGCATGACACAATTTCACATATATGATGGCTAACTAAACAGGATAGCATGACACAATTTCACATTATGATGGCTAACTAAAAAAGATGGAAAGACATAGTTCAAAATATGAGACTATGTAAACAAGATGACATGAAATAACTATATAATGTGTTTATTAAATAGGTTGGCATGCCATAATTCACATACATTCACAGATAGAATGCCATAATTCAAAATATGATGACTGTAAACACTAAACAGCATGATATGATATAACTATATGATTTCTTTATTAAATGGGTTGCCATGCCATAATTCAGATAGATGATGTGTATGTACTATGTAAACATGATGGCATGATATAATTCAAATATATGATTTATATAGTAAGCAAGTAAGCATATGGAAATCCATATATGCTGTAAAAACTAAGAATTACAAGACAACATGCATGATATGGGTAATATAGCTCTGCCAAGTTTGAGCATAGACCTCAGGGGGGAAATAGGACTGGTCATCAGTCTCTGAATCCTCCTCTGAGGAGCTCTCTGTAACCAGCAAGATGTCTGCTTCAGCAGGTAGCATTGTCTGCTCTGAATACCTTGTTTTCACTCCAGATACTTCCATCACCGCTTCAAATGGCTGATGCACAGGAAGAGTAGTTGAATATACAAACGTTGTCGACAAATGGAAAACGTAATACAAAAAAATGATAGCATGATATAATTCACATACATGATGATTGGCTAAACAGCATGGCATTGCATAATTCACATATATAATGCCTTTGCAACAAGATAGCATTATATAATTGACATATATAATGTCTTACGACAAGATGGCAATGCATAATCCACATATATGGTAATTAGACACTGAACAGGTGTCATTCACACAAAGCATGTCTAAACTAATCAAATGACATATCAATGTGAGACACCATACGCACGATATGAGCAACATAACCCTGCCAAGTTAGAGCATACACCTCGTGGTGGGGGGAATAGGACTGGTCATCTGTCTCTGAATCCTCCTCTGAGGAGCTATCTGTAACCAGTGAGATATGCGCTTCTTTAGATAGCATAGTCTGCTTTGAAGACCTTGTTTTCACTCCAGAATTTGCCATCACCATGTCAAATGGCTGATGCACACGAAGAGCAGTTGAATGTACTAACAATGTTGACAAATATAATATGTAACAAAAAAAAGGATGGCCTGATATAATTTACATATAAGATGACTGGCTAAGCAGGATGGCATTACAAAAATTCACATATATGATGCCTGGCTAAACAAGATGGCATTGCATAATTCACATAAACGATGAATAAACTAAACATATGGCATTCACACAAAGGATGTCTAAACTAAGCAGATGACATATTTGATGTATAAAGTAAGCAATGCAAGACACCATATGCATGATATAACCAACATCAGCATGCCAAGTTAGAGCGAAGACCTCAGGGGGCAAATAGGAGTTGTCTTCTCCTTCTGAATCCCCCTCAGAACAGATATCTTCCTCTTGATTACAATCCGAAATGCGTGGAGGGGGGGCTGCCTTTGCGCCTACCATGGTGCGATGTCTGCATGAAATTTTATTGCCATGCAAGGCTCGTCTCTTTTGTTCTACATGTTCAGTTCCATTGTTTACAATAACTGTCATGCATAGGAATAAAACATAGTGAGATTATGTAAGGAGTGCATGCAGAAAACCAGAGTGATGGTAGCAACCTGTGGATAGACCCAAAACCAATAATAGCAGGTAGATAATGGCTTCAGTTAACAAATACAGATAATGGCTTCTTTACTGTTTGTTTCCCACCCAACATGAAACTCATAGTAGACACCGAAGATTAACCAGATACTAGATAGATACTATTGATAGCGGCCCTGATATGTACCCCACAACCATTTAAAACTCAAGTTTGACCATTAGTTTGGAGTTGGCTCAGAGTCTAATCGGTGAACATGATGATAAAGTAGCATGTAATATTAAGCGATGCATAACGTAAGCAGACATGAAAGAGTGCGACCTCTCTTGCGGACTCGTGTAGTCCTCGAGGTCATCTGCTCGGTTGATGATGGTAATGCAGTTTTCATGGCTGCCGGCAGCGGGGAAGAAGATCTAAGGCGGCGAAAGACATTCTGGAGGCCAGATCCCTGCTGTGCTGGACCCTTCTATCATTGGAGCAGCTGAGCTGGGGTGGACGACGGCGCAACATGATCGGGACAAACCACGCAAGGTTTTCTTTGACAACTATCTGTAAGAGAAGTAATTCTGTAAGGGCTCGTTTGAATTGGAGGATTCCAACAATGCAGGGATAGGAAATAGACGGGAATAGGATAGGAATGCATGTGCAAAACAGAGAATTAAAAAACACATGTGTCGGTGTCAAAACCGGCGGATCTCGGGTAGGGGGTCCCGAACTGTGCGTCTAGGCGGATGGTAACAGGAGACAAGGGACACGATGTTTTACCCAAGTTCGGGCCCTCTTGATGGAGGTAAAACCCTACGTCCTGCTTGATTGATATTGATATTGTGGATGTTTACAAGAGTGGATCTACCACGAGATTAGGGAGGCTAAACCCTAGAAGCTAGCCTATGGTATGATTGTAATGGTTGTTGTTGTGTCCTACGGACTAGAGCCATCCGGTTTATATAGACACCGGAGAGGGCTAGGGTTACATAGAGTCGGTTACAATGGTAGGAGATCTACATATCCGTATCGCCAAGCTTGCCTTCCACGCCAAGGAAAGTCCCATCCGGACACGGGACGAAGTCTTCAATCTTGTATCTTCATAGTCTTGGAGTCCGGTCGATGATGATAGTCCGGCCGATGATAGTTCGGCCGATGATGGTAGTCCGGCTATCCGGACACCCCCTAATCCGGGACTCCCTCAGTAGCCCCCGAACCAGGCTTCAATGACGATAAGTCCAGCATGTGTGTAGTCTTCGGCGTTGCAAGGCGGGTTCTCCTTCAAGTTCTACGTACCTGCCGAACAGTGTCCGGCTTCCTCATCAATGTTGCGCGTCTTGGCTTCCACGCCCAATAATGGCCTTCTTCCACGCGTCGCGCGAATGTGAAAAGCCAGGGTGTCTTTTATGTTTTACCCCCTAGTTGTGCGAATAATCTGCCTATAAGGGAGGCAAGAATCCAGATCCAAATCACCATCTTCCTCCCGCAAATACTCATCGGAGCGCTTTCGACCAAGAATCCATTCCATCATGGACCGTCAACGCGGCTCCTCTTCTCGCGCTCCCAGCCCTTTGCCAGGAGATTGGAGGAGATGCTCTGTTCCGCACAACGAGCTGGTGAAGCTCCAAGCGGGGGGATATCTCCCTCCGGCCTTCATGGTTCCGGTTCGAGCCGGGCTGGCCACCTACAAAGGTGGGAAGCAAGCGGAGGTTACCCCAAATCCCAACAAAGGGGAGCGGGTATGCTTCGTCCCCTATCTGATAAGGGGGCTCGGATTTCCTGTACATCCATTCCTCCGCGGGCTCCTGGAGTTCTACGGACTCCAGCTTCATCACCTCACGCCCGCCTCAATCCTGCATATTGCGGGTTACGTAGCTCTTTGCGAGCTATTCCTGGGCGTCGAGCCCCATTTCGCGCTGTGGAAGAGGTTGTTCTGCCTTGTACCCCGCTCTCACGAGGGGTCCATATATCAAGTGGGCGGCGCCGAAATATGGCGCATTGCCGGGACCGGATATCCATCCGGAACCCCTAAGAAGGCGTCCGAAGACTGGCCTTCGGAATGGTTTTATATAGAAGACGCTCCGCTGCCGGACCCTGTTCGGATCGGCCTCCCGGAGTTCAGCAATGCTCCTCTGAAGAAACGCCTTAGTTGGCGTCCGCGGAGCCCCCAACTGGAGGAAGACAAGAGCGTCCATTATTTGATGGGCCGAATAAGGTTACTGGCCCATGCCGGGTTGACCATGATTGGAGTCATGGCAACATGCATTATGCGGGGGGTGCAGCCACTACAATACAGGGGCCACCCCATGTGGGATTTCAACGGGGAGGACGATGCCACCCGTCATGGCCGCAAAGGGCCGGATTCGGTCGAAGATCTGGTGACGATCCTGTCCGGCCTGTATAAGGGGGAGAAGGAGGATTTCCTTCGGACGAACCCGTTAAATGGGTTCTCCATGAATAATCCCCGGCCTTGGGTAAGCGAACACTCTGCGTGCCCGACCCATGCTTTTTGAAACTTAAGTTTCTTATATTGTGTTCTTCTTTCGACGCAGGAGCTGCGCCGGATCGTGGAGGACATGCTAAGTCCAGCTCCGCAACCCGAGGATCCAGAGAGATCCCGGGATCCGGCCTCCGAAGAGGATCCGGACATAATGGTGGAGCTAATCGACGGGGTGTTCCACCAGCTCAGCATGGACAATGCTTTAGTCGCCATCACGGCCGACTATCCCGGACTATATCCGGCTTCCCAGGTGATTGCGACCGAAGTCCTGACACCGTCATTCCTTCCTTGCTTATTTCTGACCACCGTATACGATGGCGCTGTGCAGGAGGCGCCCCTAGGGCGAGAAGCCGAGCCCGCGGTGGCTGGCCAACAAAGGCCAGTCCGGACCAGTAGGCGGAAGAGGAGCGCGGCGCGGACTGAAACGTCGCCGCAAAGGTGTAGCTCACAATTCATTATTTAGAGCAACGTTCCTAGGAAGCGTTTGAGTGCTCATGACTTTTGTAGGGAAAAAAGCGTCCGCCGGACTGCGGGCGTGGAGGTTGCCAATCCAACCTCTACCAGCCAGGCTCCAGCACCTGGTCTGGAGGGGGAGGCGAGCGCAAGGCGCGAGCCGGACGTTCCTCCGACGGAGGATGCCGACAGACTGTCCGCCACCAAGTCTGAGGTGGAGAGTGCCCTGAATCACAGGCGCCGCCGGACAGTATTTCGTGACGCGTGCTTCTCCCCCGAGGCGTTGAATGCCTTTAACGCGGGGGACGCGCACCTTCGTGCTGCTCAAGATGGTTTTACCAGAGCCACGGAGCAGTATGTAAAAGACATACGGGTAAGAGAATTTAATAGTTGTATATGCCAGTAGCCCCCGAGACTTAAAGTAGTTATATTAACTGATTTAAGGATCATATGAAACGTAGGATCTTACCGAGAAGAATACCCAACTGTCTCAGGAGCTGCAAGAGTGCAAGGCCCAACTTGAGGCCGCACTCTCTGGCGCAGGAGGAAACACAGGGACCTCTCCTGGTAACGCATTATTTTAGAAAGATAAGTAGCGTTTGGCCTTTGCGCAAGTCTAAAAAATGACGTTGCAGGTGCTGCCGGACAAGATCCGGACAGGCAAGAACTTCTGCGCCAACTAAAGGCCGGCGAGAGGGTGCTGCATAAGGTGCAGCATGAAAGGAACAAGCTCCAGGATGCCCATGCCCAGCTTGGAGAAGAGCTGAAAGGCGTTCGGGCCGAGCTGTCGGGCTCCGTTAAGGAGAATCAGCGGCTTCGTCGCGGCATCTATAGTAAGTGCTTGAGCGAACTCCTTTGAAAAGAAGAGTTCGGCGAGGAAGTCAATTTGACAGAATATGTCTGCAGGTATGCTCACAGGTCGCCCTGCGGAGGAGATGCCCGTATCAACGGGTGATCAACTTCCCGAATTGTTGCAACTGATCGAACGAGTTCGGCAGGCAATGAGCGGCGTCATCCAGGCTTTATGGCCAGCCTTCTCCTTACCCGAGGGTCTTGGGGAGCTTGCGGAGAAGCTTCAGGGAGTGCGGCAGCGCTTCCATTTATGGAAGATTTCGGCCTGCCGCCAAGGTGCCAGGGAGGCCTGGGCCATGGTAAAGACGCGGTACAAGAAGGCGGATCCCAACCACATGGCCGAAGTCGGACCTGTGGGGCCCGATGGGAAGGAGATCCCTGTGAGTTTAGTATACGGCCAAGTAGAGTTGGCCGCTAAATTTTCCCAACAGGACTGTAAATTAGACAACCTGTTAGACGGGATTGAGGAAGAATACAATCAGTCGATTTGACAATGTATTATAAAATGACATATAAAATGCCTTCTAGCCGGATTGTAGATCGTTTGTCTTTGCCGACCTTTTCGCTTCGACCTCGGGACCCTAGAGTCCGGAGTGTGTCCGAATACCTTCTCGGTTATGAAACAACCGGGGTATGCATGGAGACCAGGCGTAGGGGTCATTAGTGCTTTATCAGACAAGTGCCCAACTAGTTATGTTATATTACATGGGTAGTAAGAAACATCTTCCAGGGAGAATAGTTCCGTTAAGGGTTCCTTTCCTCTGGGGGTGGCATGCCCTAAAGTGCATGTCCGGACTGCGAAAAAAGCAGAAAAACATCTGGGGGCAGATAAATAAGTGGATAAAAAATCATCTTTTAAGTCACCGACCGAATATTCCCTTAAGAACGCTAGCTTTCGGCTTCACCCAGTCTGAGGTACACATCCGGCTGACCCGGCAGTAACAATCGCAGAGGTGCTCCCTTTACCTCCTAGCCGAACAATCGGGAACGTAGGGGTAAGCACAGGAGCCAGGCAACCCATCTTGGCCAAAACTTAAGTCATATCGATGCATATAATGGTGAATAAAAGGTACATGTGGAGGCTTGACACATGTGCTGGGCATGAAGCCCTTATAATTAAGCTTCCGATAAAGAAGCCCCCAGGTATAATGAGTGCGGATAGCACATCAATTGCGAGCGAACGTTGCGCAAGTAGGCCCTTTAAGGCTTGGATGAATAGGGTTGAGAAGAAAAAGATAAACAAAAGGCAGCTAAAAAAATTTGGACAGGCGGAAAGGGACGAACTCTTAGTCCGGCGCTAGGCATAGAATCTTCGGAGGCGGGCTGCGTTCCATGGGTTCGGCTCGAGTCGGTTATCTGATGCATTTAGTAGATGGTACGCTCCGCCGGTCAGGACTTGATCGATGATGAAGGGGCCTTCCCATTTGGGCTTGAGCTTGTCCTTTTTCTTGTCCGACAGGTGTAGAACCAGTTCGCCAACGTTGTAAGTCTTGGCTCGTACTTCTCTGCTTTGGTATCTTCGAGCCTGCTGCTGATAGAATGCGGAACGAGCTTTGGCGACGTCGCGTTCTTCCTCCAATGCGTCCAAGCTGTCCTGCCGATCCAACTCGGCTTCTCTTTCTTCGTACATGCACACTCGAGGTGAGTCATGAATTATGTCGCAGGGCAAAACTGCTTCTGCGCCGTATACCATAAAAAATGGTGTGAATCCAGTAGTACGGTTAGGCGTTGTCCGCAGCCCCCAGACTACGGAGTCGAGCTCCTCTACCCAGTGCGTGTCAGATTTCGTAAGGGATCGCACTAGTCTGGGTTTTATGCCGCTCATTATTAGACCATTTGCTCGTTCCACTTGACCATTGGTTTGAGGATGATAGACTGAAGCGTAATCGAGCTTGATGCCCATATTTTTGCACCATGATTTAACCTCATCGGCTGTAAGTTCGTGCCGTTATCGATGATGATGCTGTGCGGGACACCATAACGGTGTACTACCCTGGATATAAGTCTATCACTGGTCCGGACTCTGCCGTTTTAACTGGCGTGGCCTCTATCCATTTGGTGAATTTATCCACCATGACCAATAGGTACCTTTGCTTGTGGGTTCCCCCTTTAAGTGGTCCAACCATGTCAAGCCCCCAGACCGCGAACGGCCAGGTAATGGGTATAGTTTTGAGGGCACTGGGTGGCATATGGCTCTGATTAGCAAAGAGCTGACAGCCGACGCATCTTTGGACTAAGTGCTGAGCATCTGCTCGGGCCGTCGGCCAATAAAATCCTGTACGGAATGCCTTTCCTACAAGGGCCCGAGCTGCAGCATGGTGTCCGCCTAGTCCGGCATGAATTTCAGTCAGGAGGTTTCGCCCTTCCTCTTCGGAGATACACCTTTAAAGGACTCCGGTTGTGCTTTTCTTATAAAGTTCTCCCTCATAGACCTTGTAGGCTTTAGATCGCCGGACAATGCAGCGGGCCTCATTTTGGTCTTTGGGAAGCTCCTGCCTCAGCAAGTAGGCGAGGAATGGTTCTGTCCACGGGGCAATTACTGCCATTATGTCGTGGGCTGAAGGTGTTATGTCATCAGCTGAATTGCCGGTTGGTGCGGCTTGTTCCGGTTTGTTATTTCCGGACTCCTCTTCCCATAGTACGGATGGCTTGAAGAGCCGTTCCAAGAAGATGTTAGGAGGGACAGCGTCGCGTTTTGTGCCGATGCGTGCCAGTACGTCGGCTGCTTGGTTATTATCCTGGGCTACGTGATGGAATTCAAGTCCTTCAAACCGGGCTGACATTTTTAGGACAGCGTTGCGATATGCTGCCATTTTCGGATCTTTGGCGTCAAAGTCTCCGTTTATTTGGGATATTGCGAGGTTTGAATCCCCGCGCACCTCTAGGCGTTGAATGCCCATGGAGATTGCCATCCGGAGACCATGTAAAAGGGCCTCGTATTCGGCTGCATTGTTGGTGTCCGTGTACATTATCTGAAGTACGTATTGGACTGTGTCCCCGGTCGGGGACGTCAATACGACGCCAGCCCCCAATCCGGCTAACATTTTAGAGCCGTCGAAGTGCATAATCCAATTAGAGTATGCGCCGTACTCTTTAGGGAGTTCGGCTTCGGTCCATTCAGCGACAAAGTCAGCCAAAACTTGTGACTTTATCGCTCTTCGAGGTTTGTAAGTTATATCAAATGGTAAGAGCTCAATGGCCCATTTTGCAGTCCTGCCCGTCGCGTCGCGGTTGTTTATAATGTCGTTAAGTGGTACTTCAGAGGCCACTGTTATCGAACACTCTTGAAAGTAGTGTCGGAGCTTCCGGGATGCCATGAACACCGCGTACGCTATCTTCTGATAGTGCGGGTAACGGGACTTGCAGGGGGTTAACACAGTGGATACGTAGTATACTGGTTTTTGAAGAGGGAATTTATGCCCTTCCGTCTCTTGTTCGACGACGAGTACCGCGCTTACAACTTGATGCGTTGCTACGATGTATAACAACATTGGTTCGCCCAGGTTGGGCACAGCCAGGACCGGATTCGTTGCCAATATGGCCTTTATTTCTTCGAGTCCGGTGGTGGCAGCATCCGTCCACTCGAAGTGTTCGGTGCGCCTAAGGAGGCGATAGAGGGGCAATGCCTTTTCTCCTAGACGGGAGATAAAGCGGCTTAGAGCCGCCATGCATCCAGTCAATTTTTGTATTTGCTTGAGGTCTTTTGGGATATCTAGCTGTGACAGAGCTCGGATCTTGGCTGGGTTTGCTTCAATTCCTCTACCGGATACGATGAAGCCCAGCAGCTTTCCAGCTGGTACGCCGAAAACACATTTTTCCGGATTCAGCTTGATGTCATATACTCTGAGGTTGTCGATTGTGAGCCTCAAGTCGTCTACTAGAGTTTCGACGTGTTTAGTTTTGACGACTACGTCGTCTACGTATGCCTCTACTGTTTTGCCGATCTGGGTAGCCAGACATGTCTGAATCATGCGCTGATATGTTGCGCCGGTGTTTTTAAGTCCAAAGGGCATCGTGTTGAAGCAGAATGGTCCATATGGAGTAATGAATGCCGTTGCGGCTTGATCCGCTTCTGCCATCTTGATTTGATGATAGCCGGAGTATGCGTCCAGGAAGCACAATGAATCATGCCCTGCAGTGGCATCGATGATTTGGTCGATGCGGGGGAGGGGGAAGGGATCCTTTGGGCAGGCTTTATTTAGGTCTTTGAAATCGACACATAGGCGCCAGGATTTGTCCTTCTTTGGTACCATTACCAGGTTTGCTAGCCAATCCGGATGTTTGATGTCTCTGATGAATCCGACTTCCAATAGTTTGGCTAGCTCTTCTCCCATTGCCTGTCTTTTGGGTTCAGAAAATCGTCGAAGAGCCTGTTTGACTGGCTTGAATCCTTTTAGGATGTTTAGGCTGTGTTCTGCCAATCTGCGTGGGATTCCGGGCATATCTGAGGGGTGCCAGGCGAAAATGTCCCAATTTTCCCAAAGGAATTCTCGCAGTGCGGCGTCTACATCAGGGTTCGATTGTGCCCCGATGGAGGCCGTCTTTGTCGGGTCCGTTGGGTGGACCTGGAATTTTACTATTTCATCTGCTGGTTTAAAGGAGGTGGACTTGGATCTCTTATCGAGTATCACATCGTCTCTATTCACCGTAGAGCACAGCGCGGTGAGTTCCTCTGCCGCTAGGGCTTCGGATAGTGCCTCTAAGGCTAATGCGGCTGTCTTGTTTTCGGCGCGGAGTGCTATGTCCGGATCACTAATGAGAGTGATTATTCCGCCGGGCCCAGGCATTTTGAGCTTCATGTACCCGTAATGGGGTACGGCTTGAAAAATTGTGAATGCCTCTCGTCCTAATATAGCGTGATATACGCTGTTGAACGGGGCCACTTGGAACGTGACTTCTTCGGATCTGTAATTGTCCGGCGAGCCGAATACCACATTGAGTGTGATTTTTCCTGTGCAGCGCGCCTCCCGGCTAGGGATTATTCCTCTAAAGGTTGTGCTGCTTCGCTCAATACGGCTCCAGTCTATTTCCATTTTTTGAAGGGTTTCCTCGTAGATGAGGTTTAATCCGATGCCGCCATCCATGAGGACTTTTGTAAGTCGAAAGCCGTCCACTATTGGACTAATTACCGGTGCGGCTGGAGCTCGGGCTCTTCGGAATTTACGTTCGTCGCTGGCGTTGAAGGTGATGGTTGTGTCGCTCCATGGATTGGTTGTTGCTACTTGGTAGACTTCGGCGAGGCTGCGGATTGTTCGTTTCCGCATATTATTTGATGCGAAAGTCTCGAAGACTGTTGATACCGTACTGATGTTGTTGGAGTGGTTTTCTGGGGCTAGAAGCTCCTCTCCACTTTTGGCCACCTGCCGTAATATCCAACATGCTCGAAGGCTATGTGTAGGGACGGCGCCTTCTGTACTGGGAATTTTACAGGGTCCACTAAGCCATCCCTCCAGTACGGTTCCGTGCCCTTTATGGGGTTTTTGCTTTTTGGTTTTTGTATCTGGTGCTTGAGTGTAATGCACCCTTTTGTTGCAGACTAGGGTTGTATTCGGGGCCGGATTGTCCCAAAACTTATTTTCGGTTGTCCGGAAACTCTCCATCGCACAGTACTTTCGTACTATGGACGCCAGGTCGGCGAAGTGTGTAATCTCACGACGGCTGACGGTGTTCAAGATTCCCTCGTCCGTGCAATTATTGCAAAAAATTGAGACTGTGTTTTCCTCGCGGCAGTCCTTTATCCTGTCCATAACTAGGAGGAATATGGCCCAGTAGTGATGTACTGTCTCAGCGGGCTCTTGCCAGATTAGAGATAGATCACATATGTCTGGGCGGGTGGTGGAATTAAGTCCGGAACCCTACCCATCTCAAGGCTCGAAGGCCGAGAAGTTTCCAAATTTGGAAGCTTGGATTGCTGGACGTTGTCCAACGAGTCTGGTCCGATGCCTGACTTTAAGTTCAGTGCTTGATCGAAGTCCGTCCCTCCGCGGGAATCCGACATGGGGGTTTTGCGAGCCCGGACATGACTAGTTTTCAATACAGGAGAAGAGTCGCCGCATTGTTCCTCTACCGCTGCAACGTGGTGGGTGACCTGGGGAGAGTTAATCTCTCTCAGATCGGTTTTAAGCCCAATCTGATTGTAGTCTGTAGCGACTCCCAGGGCGGCGATGCGGTCCAAGAGCTCATTTATGGACGAGAGCTCTATTTGATCCAGCCGCTCGGCGAATTCCGAGCTGACGTGAAGATTGCTTTTGACGACTTGAGAGGTCATTGTCGAAGCGGTGGCTGGACAGGCGGTCATAAGAAAACCACCTAGCCAGATAGTTTGGCCGGCGGCCAAGGCTCCTTTGGCGAAAATACCGTCCTTGAAGACGGGAGGAGGCATCCTTCATATCGGTGACGGCACAGAGGAACTCTCAATGAAAGCACCAATGTCGGTGTCAAAACCGGCGGATCTCGGGTAGGGGGTCCCGAACTGTGCGTCTAGGCGGATGGTAACAGGAGACAAGGGACACGATGTTTTACCTAGGTTCGGGCCCTCTGGATGGAGGTAAAACCCTACGTCCTGCTTGATTGATATTGATATTGTGGATGTTTACAAGAGTGGATCTACCACGAGATTAAGGAGGCTAAACCCTAGAAGCTAGCCTATGGTATGATTGTAATGGTTGTTGTTGTGTCCTACGGACTAGAGCCATCCGGTTTATATAGACACCGGAGAGGGCTAGGGTTACATAGAGTCGGTTACAATGGTAGGAGATCTACATATCCGTATCGCCAAGCTTGCCTTCCACGCCAAGGAAAGTCCCATCCGGACACGGGACGAAGTCTTCAATCTTGTATCTTCATAGTCTTGGAGTCCGATCGATGATGATAGTCCGGCCGATGATAGTTCGGCCGATGATGGTAGTCCGGCTATCCGGACACCCCCTAATCCGGGACTCCCTCAACAGGATTTCTGCCAATCTGGGTGTTTGATTCACAACAATTGGAAGATCACAGGATGCAAAGAAGAATGGTGAGATTAAGTCAAACCACAAGAAAATGTACGGTTATAATGCTATTATGCTACTATCTCTTAGTCTTGTGCTTCATGAATAGGAATTTCAAAAGGAGGACAACTGAAAATTAAAATTCCTACGTTTTTTCTTTCAAGGAGACACTAAAGGAGCAAATCCGTGTGCTCAGTGGACAATATATATAACATTTAGAGTAAAAAAGAGATGCGACAAGTGTACAACCTCTTTGGCGAAGCCATGTGAATATCAGCGTGATTGGGTTGGCTGGTGAGGATGCTCCGGCTGACTTTGCTGTCGGAGGAGGGGAAGAAGATCTTAGGCGTCTAGAGATCGAGCTCGAGGTACTGCTCCGCTGTGATGGAGGTTTCGTCGTTGGAGCAGCTCCGGTGAGTTGTACGACGAGGAGGCTGAAGCAGGACAAGAGAGACAATGAACAACCTTAACCTGAGTGGAATTGTAATAGCATCTCCAATACATGACGTAAAATACATAACCACAAAGTGCTAGATGTAAAATACATCAGCCGCTCATCTCTGAACTTAACTGTCGAAACTGTCGAAACTGAACTTAACTGTCAAAACTGAACTTAACTGTCGAAACTGAATTTTGCTGTCGAAACTGAATTTTGCCGTCGAAACTGCACGCACTAGCAAGGTGAGGCTACACGTCGGTCGTTTGACTTTTTCATCTCTGGTCAGTCGATTTTGCAGCCGTTGGATACGAAATCAAGGGCATGCGGTCCATCTACAACCTCCACCACCCTGAGCTGCCAGCCACCACCGGCCAAACAGGAGCCCCTCACCGCCCGCGGCCGGCGGTGCGCCATCCTGCCCGCCCTGAAAACACTCCCCACCACCAGTCCGCCGCCGCCCCGACCATCCCTCTAGGCCCCCCTCCCGTGTCGAGCTTTTTCTCCTGCGATCCCCACGCCATCGCCCCACCAACGCCCCGCCACCGCCGGCGACCACCGCCCCCACCCTAAACCCTAAGATAGATAGTGGGGTACCTCTCTAGCGAGCCCCCTCCCTGTTGCGGTTGGTTCTTCCTTCACCCCGGCGAGCCCCCCACCCTGAAAATCGACTGACCCAAAAGTCGATTCAGTCGACTGAAGTGCAGCTAAATTGGAGCAGCATTGCAAGCAAGAGCAATAGCGAGAGCAGCAGTGCGAGCAAGAGCAATAGCAAGAGCAGACCAGGCAGGGGACTGAGAGCAAGCGTAGAGCAGCAGCGCGAGCGAGAGATAAAGTAGCAACAACTCCTACTAATGTGGACGTCACCGCCTAGGGAGCGACACCTTGGAGGAAGTGGCCGGTGACGCCGCCGTGGATGGAGCCGCGCCGTGTCGGCTCGGGACCGAGCACCGGCAGCACCGTGAGATCGAATCAAGAAGAAAATGCGGCGATTAGTGTACAACCTGTTTGGTGGTGTTGATTAGGCGACAGCTTCATCCGAGGAAACGGTGATGATGATGCTTTCCCGGTTGCGCAGGTGAAGACGGCGGTGTGGGAATGGAGGTGGCGCAAAAGACGAGGGAAACATCGGGGCAGCTCCTTGGAGGTGGAGGACGAGGTGCCTGAACCGGCGGGACGACGAGATCGACGAAGGATCCTCATCCGGTACGGTGGATGAGGGACGTCGAGGTGTTGCTATGGACGACGTCGTCGGGGAAGAGGCTCCGGCTGGGTGGCGGACGAAGCAGGGTATGGGTTTTCGTCACAGGTTTTCGCGGCCTTGGTGTATGAATGGGTGGGTGGATTGGATGGCAATGGGGAACCATGGCTTAGGGACGCGCTTGTCCGAAATGTGGGGTAAGTTACAAAAGTACCCCCACCGATTTGAGGCGGTTCTTTCTGTTTAGGGGTACCACGTGCATTTCGCATGTAGGGATTTCACCGGAGGTGGGAGTTTTCGCACGCGTTGTAATTTCGGAATAGCAAGGCGCGGGTTAAGATGGACGGAGTTGTCGGAGCACAACGAGACAAAGATATATCTTAAATATTTCTGGCTAACAAGGCACGGGTTGAAATTTCCTGACAAGCCTAACATGTATTGTACCAAATCAATGCGCACTACAAATGTCATTCAAAACTTTGAATTCATGTTATCTTCAATTAAAATATTTCGCTACGTGTATAATGCATGCAACCTACTACTCAAATGAATGTTTTAGTGCATTCCAAACCTATATACTACCGCTTCAATATGAACTAAATTTGAATTCGTTTCTCTATTTGAATTAGATCTACAGTAATGATTGTTGCGAAGTCAAAGCATTTGAATTTGTTTCTCTATTTTAATAAGATCTACAATCATCATTATTGTCAAGTTAAACTATCGTTTGTGCATTATCTTCACAGTACACCACATGATTAGTCTCGAGTTACATATGAACTATGTGTACTATATGAACTCGAACTCGATTTTTTGAATCCACTTTATTTTGATTTCAAATCACATTACATTTCTAGCTCTAGCTAGATCTTCATAATCTAACCCATGTCTCATATGTATAATGTGTTTATCAAATTATGTATGGTGCCCCGCCCCCTACACCTACAAGTATTTAGATGTGAGTTGCAAACACCACACATTACCACAAATTCAAATAAAATGTGAGAATGTTCGATATATAGTATTATTTAGATTGTTTGATATTTAGTTGTAAGCTGCAAATGCCACACATTATCACAAATTCAAATAAAATGTGAGATTGTTTGATGTATAGTATGGTTTAGATTGTTCGGCATTTAGCTGTGAGTTGAAAACGCCATGCATTATCACATTATGGTATAACATGTGCACAGCACGTGTACCACCGCTATATTCATGCATGCAATGTTTAAAACACTATGATCTCCTATTCAAATATATGAATCCGCTTTCATATCAAATTATGATCTTTGTTAGTCTCTTAGACCCACACAATCCTCTAACCTTTGTAGCTACCACTAACTTTCTCTCGTGCATGCACACGCCCTCCTCGCCCTCCCCCTCCCTCGGCATTCTATCCACCGGGCACATTCATTTTTTTTCTTTAGGTCATTCTCCCAGAGTCTCCACAACTCCTTTCTGACACACACTGATCAATAAACCTCTACAGCGATGCCTGCCTACAACATACACACACACCTTCAATCTCCTCCTTTATGTGTCCTTGCCTCGTGTCTCTCATACGGTCACACACACACGTGTAAACTCTCGCCCCTCTTTTCATCGATCTCACAACCGCACACTCCTCCCCCTATCTAGCTAGTAGTTGGGCCTCTTGCACCACCTCCTAGCTCCATTCTCTCTGTCTATCCATCTTGCTGGGCCTTATTTGCCTCTAACAAATGGACGTACACCGACCAATCTCTCGCTATACATATAGCTAGCTAGGTCCTTATAACTCATTTTTCCACGCGTCGATCGATCTACCTCATTAGTTGTGTCTCTCCCTTCCTCCGACAAACAACAATTGATCTACCGATCTAGTTAGGTTTGCTTACCAAACAAATGGTTCCCCTTCATCATCCATGGATGCGTCCCGACAGATCTATCACGCACAGGCACACACAGAAACACATCCCCACTCTTATTGATAACATTGCAGTTCCACCCTCAGTTTGTCTAGTAGGCCTCTCCCACCATCTCCGAGAAGCAACTCCATCACCCACCCAGCACTCTACCCCTCTCCCTCCCTCTCTCTCTCCTCTCTCTCTCTGTCCCATCATATTTCCCGTCCTTCAGTTATGTATGGATGTCGTCCGATCTCCCTCAAGACATAGTTGGGTCTCTCCTTCTCAACACATATACGAGTCGTTCTACCTCTATAG